>NC_142801.1:1260175-1497811 GCF_049724085.1 Artemia sp. Qi Xiang Cuo
AACCACACGGAAACAGGCAACTGAGTCTCTCAAACCCCGTAAAGCTCTTTTAAAAGATGGAAAAACTACTTATTTAACACAAAAATTTCGTTTTTAACGACTACCAAGTAAACAAAAACCTCACGGAAACAGGCAACTGAGTCTCTCAAACCCCTTAAAGCTCTTTTAAAAGATAGAAAAACTACTTATTTTACACTAAAATTTCGTTTTTAATGACCCCCAAGTAAAGAAAAACCACACGGAATCAGGCAACTGAGTCTCTCAAACCCCGTAAAGCTCTTTTAAAAGATACAAAAACTACTTATTTAACACAGAAATTTCGTTTTTAACGACCACCAAGTAAACAAAACCACACGGAATCAGGCAACTGAGTCTCTCAAACCCCTTAAAGCTCTTTTAAAATATAAAAAAATACTTATTTAAAACAAAAATTTAGTTTTTAAATAAAACGAACTAAACAAAAACCACACGGAATCAGGAAACTGAGTCTCTCAAAACCCTTAAATCTGTTTTAAAAGATACAAAAACTACTTATTTAACAAAAAAATTTTGTTTTTAATGACCGCCAAGTAAACAAACAACACATGGACTCAGACAACTGAGTCTCTCAAACCCCTTAAAGCTCTTTTAAAAGATACAAAAACTACTTATTTAACACAAAAATTTCGTTTTAAATGACCACCGGGTAAATAAAAACCACACGGAATTAGGCACCTGAATCTCTCAAACCCCTTAAAGCTATTTTAAAAGGTACAAAAACTACATATTTAACAACGAAATTTCGTTTTTAACGACCACCAAGTAAAGAAAAAACACACGGAAACAGGCAACTGAGTCTCTCAAACCCCTTAAAGCTCTTTTAAAAGATACAAAAACTACTTATTTAACATAAAAATTTCGTTTTAAATGACCACCAAGTAAACAAAAACCACACGGAATTATGCAAGTTAGTCTCTCGAACTCCCTTACACATCTTTTAAAATATACAAACATTACTTATTTAACAAACCAATTTATATTATAATTACAGTCAAGTTAATGAAAACGACACATAATCAGGCTAGGGAGTCTCTCAAACACCTTTAAGCCCCTTTTAAATTATACAAAAAATACTAATTTAGCAAAAAAAATTTTTTTTTAATGACCACCAAGTAAACAACAATCTCACGGAATCAGGCATCTGAGTCTCTCAAACCCCGTAAAGCTCTTTTAAAAGATAGAAAAACTACTTATTTAACACAAAATACAGACAAGCAAATAACATGGGAATTCCTATACACGCAAGCAAATAACTGAGTTATTTTTACGTCACAATTTTCAACTTAAAACCATACTTTAATTACCTGTTACGCTTTCTTAACCATCGGAAGTTTAACCTACGTAAATTAAGTTATAGACAATACTGGTTTTAGAAAAACTGGAATAAAATGATTGATACAGTTTAAATTGCACGCTACCTTTGAATAGGCAATGTGATTATACCCACCTAACCAGATTGTACCTACCAAACCAGATTATACCTACCAGAAAAAAAATTTCTTGGCAAAGATGTAATGACCTGTAGAATAGGACTACCAGAAAAAAAAAACCTGTTTGGTACAGGGGCCTTGGCAAAATGGTACTTCTTAGTCTACTTTATATATATATATATATATATATATATATATATATATATATATATATATATATATATATATATATATATATATATATATATATATACATACCAGTACCGTGGACATTATATATAATGTCCTTGGTACTGGTTGTTCACATAAACTAACTACATACACAATTTTGATATTAGAAATCAATATGCATCATTTTTCCTTGCTGAGTCAACTACAGGAGTCACCGTAAAAAAAAAAAAAAAATCCAAGCTCTGTAATCTTCCTCTAGTCGTCTCATACTACCTTAAAAAAATTATGTTAAGAGCTATTTCAAATAAACTAATTTGCTGTGCTTGTACTTCCATAATTTCTAACGTTCATTAAATATAGTAGCCTAATTCTAAAATGCAAATTGTTATGTACTGTTTTTTTTTTCCTAAGGAGTGTTTATAGTTCATGCTATAACACAAACCATGCACGATGGACTGGTCTATTCCTACTACATCTTATTTGAATTTAAGATGCCTAGGAGTATTTATTTTTCCTAAGATATGTTACATTTCCTTCTCTACAATGCATAAATAGTAAATTTTCAGCTTCTGATATACCATTTGGGCTAATCTCGTCTTCAAAGTCAGAAAAAAACCTTTCTTACGCAAAAAAACTGTTGCTTATTTTTAAGAAAAACATTCCGAGAAAAGAAGTTTTTCAAAGAAAACTAAGCATTTTTAAAACCCTTGACGAGCAAAAAGAAAGTCTTATAGTTTTCTAAAATGCAGAAATAGCTGAAATTTTAAGTTTTAGTCATGCAAATTTTGTTTTTATTGTTTTTAAGTTTAAATAAAAATCTTTCATGTGCTAATCATTTCCCGTTAATAAAAATTAGAACACCTAAAAAAAATTCTGTTTTTTTTTCCAATGTCAAATTTATAACTTAATTATTTTCCTATTTTTATTTTTTAACTTCATATTTTTATCATATACTATATTTATAATAAATGTATAATACATTTTTTAGATATATTATAGATTTATTATACAACTTTTATCATTTATAAACTTATAATTGACTTTTGAATTACTGCTTCCTCGATGTCCTACTGTACTGAATCTGCCTTGTAAAGTATTATTGAGTTTTCTTTGTATGCGTGCCACCTAAACATAATATATTGAAATGTCCCTGAAAAGGCAACTCCATTCTTATAAGTCTGATCCCGCAAATTATGACTGTCAAGATTGTCAAGATGAACTCTGTAATTAACAGAGTGTATCAGTGATTATAATCGCTGAATTACTTCGCTTGATAATTATCTTACTTCGCTTGATAATTATCAGTCCCAGCTTATCTTAAATATCATTTTAAGGAGCAAAATAGTTTCTTTTTTAATGTTAATTTTGTTATGTCGCTCTTTGCCTTCATTTGGCTCTTTGCCTGCTTTTAATGGGCGTAAATTGTAGATTATTTTTATGCATGTGTTTCTTCAAATTTTCGTCTTTTAGAGTTTCGTTTTCTATTGACAAGATACTCTCTTTAGGGTACTTTCCGGTCATTACCATAAAGAGTTGGATAAAATTCTTTTACATTAAAAGGACTCCAAGCAAACAGCATATGTTCACCCCAAAAAATGGACAAAAAACTAACAATACCCCGGGTCCATATGGCAATCTAAACTCTTAGAGGGAACTACCATATGGAGAGTGTCTACAATCCTATGGGAAAATCATGGGTTTCGGGGATTTAATCCATAGGACACCTTGCTTTAAGGGTGAATGGGATAATAATGGAATTCTTTTTATTTTTTATTTAATTAACTTAGATTTCTGGTTTAATTCTGCGGTTTTGTTGGTATTGTCATGCAATGAGGACCAGGCGAAAATCATTAACAAGACTAATTAGGCTGTATTTATACCTTCCGATGGACAAAATTCTTGGGGTACGTATCAGAAATGCTTAGTAGATAAGGTAGAATGTTGGACGATATTTTTTATGCGGAGAGAACCGGCAAAGTTTGTGCAACTTCGAAGAACTTCTATTATTACCTTTTAACAAAGCATTTAGGGTAATTTTGCTTATTGTACTTGAGTAATGCTTTTTAATTTCTTTTTATGGCTCCATTTTTTAGTCAGAGAGAGCATAGATCTCAGAGCCCACAACTCGCTACAGCACATCGCTATGTAATTATAGTCAACGAAATGGCACTGACTTAATGAAGGGCGAGATGATTCTATGTCTTACAACATGTAGGCCCCCGCATATGACACTTTTTGGCTTATTTAAAATAAAATGATTATATACCCAAAAAACACAAATTTGGTCATTCATACGTCGTAAATATAGAAAGAGGTATAAGGGTTAAATCTTGTCTTTCTTGATTTGCACTAATCCTCGTTAAAGGTGCTGCGGGGTGACACCGTATCCTTCTTGATTCTCAGGAATATTTTTACAATTGTGTCAAAAGGGGGATTAACTGCAATATCTCACGGAGCATACCAAAAACATACATTTGGTAATTCATACCTACTGAAGGTAATGTAATTGAAACATTATAATATTCTGTACAGTTACCTCTTGTTGGCAGAGGTATGCAGTGTTACTTATCATGGATAGAAAAAAAACATTTGGATTAGCTCTATCAAATTTTCAATCATTAACTTTTTCTCCCTCTTTGGGGCGAAATTGTTGCTTCATGCCACAAAATGACGAAAACCCCTTTTTTTCAAATGGATATTTACTGCATGAACAAACCCAACCAAGCCAAGGGGTTGCAACCCCATCTAGACCTTTCTTTTAGCTATGATTGTTTGACTTTTTGTTACAATCCTTTAAAAAAGACTGATCAAACTTAAGGAAGGGGTAGGCTATTCCATAGCCTACCCCAAGGAAGGGGTAATTATTCCATATACGGAATAATTCCTGTTCGTTTTAAGTTTTAATATGGCTCCTTACTTTCAGTTGAAAAGTGTGTTTTTTTTTTATATTTAATATAGTTTAAGACAGGGTCGTACCAAGTTTTTTTTCGGGGGGAGGGGGGTTACAAAAAACTTTAATAAACGCATCAAAAATTTGTTAATATTCATTTTTGTTACGTGTTAATGAGTCGGACAAACATTTCGGGGGGGGGGCAACTCCCCCCCCCCGTCTGGATACGGCCGTGGTATAGGCTAAAGACAATACCTTAATCAAGAGGACAAAACACACTTCACAAGACGCATCAAAAGGATGATGTGAGATGGTGCTTTTTTTCACTGCGCTGTTTCTGTAGTAAATACAGTTGAGGGATGAGAATAACAGGATCCGCAATGTAATGGTTGGATGCCATCCCTACTGCAAAAGATGATACTATGGGGCTTTCAATCTAGAATTTAACGTCAAAAATCTACCAGCAAAATTTTTGAATAATTATTAAATCATTAGTGATTTCTGTTGGTGAATCGTTGGCTACAAAGCTGTTGTTGGCCCTGATTTGTTGACTATCTGTATTCAAAAGAATGATATCCTAAGCAAGACTGTATCCGAGATTTTATTTTGAGGGAGGGGGTGTACAATTTTTTTTTACCTAAAGCATAAAAAATCTGTTAATATGCAAATGTCTTGCCTTTTTTACGAGGTGGGCAAAAGTATCAGGGGGAGGCTCAAACTGGGCAACCTCCCCTCCCCCGGATACGGTCACTAGTTGATCCTGGTCCACAAGATCATGAGAAAAAACTATTATTATGTAACAGGATAGCCCTAAAATATCTTAAAAATATGAAAAAAACTCATGTTTAGATGCATAGCGATACTAGTTGTCAGTAATAAAGGCTCTAATTGAGTTTCAAACCACACCCGGTGATGAATGACATGCTCAGTGGTGTTTGTCTAGTTAGTGAAATAACGGATATAGCAAGAACACCGCATGAATTTCCTTCTGGTCAGAATAGGTCTGTCGTGATTACTTTTTTGACAAGGCTGTAAAGTCTAGTGGTTTTTAAATTGAAAAGAAATTCAATGAGGTTTGTCTTGTTGGGGATTTTTTTTTTTTGTAATGACACGTGATGGTGGCTGCACACACTGAAATCTTCAAGGAGGAGGTTACGTATCCCTCTAGAAATGTTCTGATGTGTGGTGCCTATTTGAAAAAAAATGTAGGGGGTTTGGATTTTCTAAATGAAGATCCAACAAAATATTCTTTAAGATCACGGGGGGGGGGGGGGTGTATTTTGCATCTTTTCTTTTTTAGATGAAAAAACAAAATACAAAAACGAGTATTTTTCACATTCTAGAGCGGCAGTTGAATAAACCCTCTAATTGAACCCAGGTTTTTCAGACCTAAGTCTGACTATTATCACACTTGTAGGTTAAAACAAAATTAGGTACGACTGCAGGGGCCGTAATTTGTCCTATTCGTAATTTGGTGGGTTGGACTAAGCTCAACTTTTACGTGATTTTCATGGTTGACCAATCAGAATAAAGATGTGAGATAACCTACAGATTCCCAATCTGTATCTACCGCGGATTTGCAAAAGATACAAAGACTTAGGTACTAGTTGAGAATACCCGGTAGTGTTGGGCGATAATTTGATCAAACGATATATCGAAATATCGATATTTTTATTTTCGATATTCGATATATCGATTTCGATATTTCTGATCAGTTCTTTTATTCAGATTAACTCTAGGCTTTGCAAAGTTAAAAAAAAATTGGGTACTTATCTGTTAGCCACTACACACTCGAGAATCTGAATCTATAAAATCATACAACAACCGGTTTATTGCTGTTTGTATACGGAGACAATTAGCTTCGATTCAGTGGAAAACTACATTGTAGCTATATTTTAATAAATATTTAGTTGGTATTTTGGTTTATTTAGGTTAGGTTAGTTATTGCATGCAGCCCCGCTATACTTAACCCCCACCCCACCATCCCCCTAGTGTGCAAATATACAGCCCAAATTATCTATATGATTGATGATTTTATATGATGATTTTTTTTACATATGAAATTGATATCGAATCTACACGGGTCAAAATTAATCCTTCTCTCCTTTGGCGTTTTCTGTCCTCTAAAAGCGATGAGTCTTTATCCGCATCTGCTATCCCTGATTCTGAATGGTACGCATATTATAGATTCAATATATATTATTATATTATTATTATTATTTTATCCTATCTATTTCCCAAGCATAGCGGTTGTTTCTACCCCGTACCTGTAGATCCAAACTCTCGAATGTGTACAGGCTGATAGAAAAGTACCAACAATTATAATAAAAGTGTGTTTCGCACTATTTTTTTAAAATTTGAATAATAGAAAATCAAGCAATAAAAACAAACTTCGATTACAAGAGTGAATATCATAGAAATCTAGACTTGAAATTACTCGGGCTCAGGGTAAAGAAATATGACCTACTGACTACTTTTGGCTATTCAAACTCAGCAACATGTCAATTTTTTTTCCCTGAGCATTTGTTCTACCTTTCAGTGATTAAATAAAAAAAAAAAAAAAAAAAAACAGATTTTTTTCAACTGAAAGTAAGGTTCAGCATTAAAACTTAAAACGAACAGAAATTATTCCGTATATGAGAGGGATGCCCTTCATATACGTTTTTCTAGTATTTTAAAAACAAGCTTCTTATTCTAATTAAATAGCCCTTGTGTTTCAGGAGTTGTTTTTAGATAATTGGAACTCTTTAAAGGAGGGGGTAACTCCCCTCGCATACGGTAAGATTTCTTTTTGTTTCAAGTTTCAATATGTCTCCCTAGTTTCCGTTGACAAAAATTTGTTTTTATTTAATTTTTGGTTGTTTTAATTTAATTCCAGGAAATCATCACTACAAATTCGTCCCTGCTGAAAATTCCACCCAGATATTTTCTTGTGGACAATTTTGCCTAGAAATTTCTCTTACGCCTATTTTCATTTGAAAAAAAAGACTTGTATTTCATTTAATTTTTGATCTTTTTCAAATCATGCCGGAAAACTCATTCAACAGGAAATTTTTCATTGAAATCCCATCCTCCGAATGGAAAGTTTCTTCCACGGAAAATCCTCTGATGAAGAATTTCTCCCGCGAAAAATTTCCACTTGGAGAATATCTCCTGCGAAAAATTCTGCCACGAAGAATTGCTCCCACTGAAAACTTTCCCATGGAAAATTTCCCCCGTGCGAACTCCCTCCCTCCCACAAAAAAATTTCCCAGGCAATTTTAACCTCTCTGAAAATTTACCCCGGATAATATCCCCGGAACATCTCTAGATGTTAAATTGAATCGGCAAAGAGAAAGTAAAATAAATTTGATATAAGAGTTCTGGAAAATCCTCCTGTGTAATATTTCTCCTTATAAGTTCATCTTTGGAAACTTCCCTGCCCATGGGAAATTCTACCTGTGGAAAATCCCCTTGCGCAAAATTTCCCTCCCTAAAAACGTCTGTTTACTTCCAAATAACAGAAACTATATGTAAACAACAGACAAAATTCATAACTTATAGCCCTTCCCCCGGGTACTATGGGGGGATCATGACAATTTCCTCGGAACATCTCTACATCAAAAATTGAATCGGCAGAGAAACATTATGACGAATTTTGTATAGGAGTTGACAAATTCTCCGTTGTAAAATTCCCCCTTGTTAGTTCAGCCCCGGAAACTTCCCTGCCCATGGGAAATTCTACCTGTGGAAAATCCCCCCCCCGACAAGTCCCCCTCCCCGCAAAAGGCCTGTTTACTTACAAATACAAAATATTATACGTAAACAATAGGCAAATTCATAACTTAAAGCCCTTTCCTCAGGTTGCGGGGAGTCAGGTTATCTACGGAGGAACATTTTTTCGATCTTTCAGATATGGTGAACAAAATGAATATCTCAAAATTGGGATCGGGTGTTTTCAAGGAAAAAGGCCTTGAGAGGTGGGCTATTGGTTCTCTAATATCTCGGGTCACCTTAAAAGTGAACTAGAACTGTTATTTTTTTTCAAACGAGCACTTTTCCAACATTCTTGGGCCTTTGAATTGATGCGATCACGCTGGAGAAAGAAAGAGGAATATATAAACATGCATCCGTGATTTTTATTCTGACAAAAAATACTAAATTCTACATTTACGCTGACGGGAGGTTAAAATCTTTACAAGTAGGGTTCCATGATATGCTGAATCTGATGGTACACTTTTCTTTAAGATTCTTTGACTTTTTGGGGGTTTCTCCCCTTTCCAAAAAATCACCCAAATTTTCACAGGCTCGTATCTTTTGATGGGAACACTAAACTGAATGAATCCTGTATATTTGGATTCAGCATAGAAAGCCAACTCTCTTTTATATGAGCAAGGCCTATCAGCTTAGAAGGCATTAATACAGCCAAGGCCTTTTGGAGGTTCTCAGCAACATTTGGAAGTCCTCCTGACTAAACGTATTTTGAGTTCGAGAACAGCTATACCAACTTATGGATACAGGTAAGTATGTTGTGTATCAGCATGTATGAGTCAATGGATTAAATACATCGTTGTTCTTCTTCTCGGCCATTTCCAAAACAATTTTCTATGTTGGATCTTTTCTGCAGGACGTTCACCTGTAAATAGCAGAAAAGGCCGAAAATAGTCAAATCTGTTCAAATATCGTTTTCGATGTCGATATTTCGTTTCGATATCGATAGTTGCTCTGATATATCGATATATCAATATCGATATTGAATATCGCCCAACACTAATACCCGGGCGGTGGCGTCAATTCACGAAAATGCAGGAGGGATTTATTTTTGAAGATCATATAGAAGGGAGGGGTGATTTTTCAGGGAGGGGTGATCATTCAAATGTATGGAGGGTTGATAAATCTGGGCTCCCCCCAAATGATGCCTCCGGAATTGGATCAAAATAATATTAATATCAGGGCTGTATCCAGAAATTTTTTTTTTTCAAGGGAGGGGGATACGAAAACAAACTTTTAAAAATACACCAAAATGTGTTTTATTTTCATTTTCATTAGGTTTTTACGAGTTTTCATTAGGTTTTTATTACACTTCCATTAGGTTTTTACGTGTCTGAAAAAAATTTTTGGGGGAGGGGGCTGAACCCCTGATCCCTCTCCTGATCACGGCCTTGGTTCATATAGGGCTTTTCCGACATACATTTAAATTTTCTGCTCCTGTAGTACGACTCTGACGTTAAAGTCTATGAATAACGTAAATTATTCACAAATCTGATCTATGTCTAATATTTCGCAATATAATCCATGTTGCCAACTTTTTCTTCTTGGATTTCTATTCCTTTTTTTTCTTTTTGTCAGGACCTTTAGTTTTAGTCATACTTCTGACTGCTTGTCTGATCTTAGATAATTGAAGATACAGAGGTGTCACGCACTTAAAAAAACATGTAGGCTACACCATGTGGGGCATGGTGTACATGTTTGTACACCGTGGTGTTCACCATTTGTGCACCATGGTATACAAATGGTTTGACCCTTTATAGCCTACTTCATTCATTATGAATATAAAAAAACAGGCCCATACATATTTAAACGTTTGATTAATTTAGTAATTAACTAATATCCAAAGACTTATGAAGAGAGAAACCAAATAGAAAAAATAATAGAAATTAGTCTAATTTTAATCAGTTTATAGAATTAATTCACTAGATAAGTTTATTGAAATAGAATTATAAATTGACGTTCTTAACTTTATGCTTCTGGGACTGGCCCAAAATTCTACACAGGAACAGCAGAAACAAAATACGTTTTTTGGCTTCCGTTTCTGATATAGGCCTACGTTTAAGGTATAATATGATTGGCTTACAAAACTCCGTCACTGACGGGAATCAATCAAGTCAAAGCAGGACTTTTGACCACCGAACTCTGCAAAAATAATCTCTTTTTTCCTCTTTGTTTAATCCAAGTTGTAAGTAAATATACGGCGGTACAATTTTAGCAATAAGGCACATTAATTTTGATTAGCACTTGAATTTTAATCAAAAGAATTGAATTCACGCCTACGCGGCGCAAAGGCGGAGCAAAGAAGCTCTTTAAACTAATGTTGGACATATATCAATTCTTAATGATTTAAGAGGCACCATTTTCTGTTTGAAAACTATTGTTTCCGCCTGAAAAGAGGAGGAGCTATCAGCGCCTCAGCACCCATATAGCAGGCTCTTTTAGTGTAAATATATGTCTCAAAATGAAGAATTCCCTCCTCCATATCGATGAAAACTTCCATTTGATCAAGAACCTTTCATGAAAGTCTAAAAACACTTGCTCTTTTGAGTGTTTAGCCACCTGATAGAAGATCCACCGACCATCCCCCCAATGTCTAGCGTAATTATGCATTGCTGTATAACCCTTAGTATTACCATGTCAGCGGTCTATAATACGGTTTATTTTGCACGCATTTTTAAGGGGAATGTGCAACCCTGCGGTAGTATAACCTCTGAAACTTGGAAGCTAGCCTATATAAATAAATATCTTTTGAATTGTTGTCTTATAAGCCTGAATATTTCACGACAATTCTCATTGGCTTGGTACGATCGCCCCTTCAAAAAAGCAAACATATTAACATGTAGAAATGACCAGGGATGCACCTGGACGGGGAGCCTCAATCCCCCCTCCCAAATTCCTATGCTTCGATGGATTTTGGGCGCTTCTGATTGGAATTATCAAATAAAATTTGATTGTTAATATTCTCCCCTCCCGAAAATTGTGTTATTATTAAACGTCCCGAAGAACTACTTGGCATGTGCTGGCAGTGACCATTCATCTCAGGAAAATATTCAAGGTTGTATTTTTGTAGACTGGGACTTGATAATGCCGCGTTGGGCTTCTCTGATTCACTGAATTTGACAATGAAACTTAGAAAATCAATTCCCTTTTCGTGAGGTGTTCTTCGTTTTTCTGAGATTTCACAATTCTCGCAGGCTAATAGCTTTTGAAAAAACAAACTTTAAAATAAGGATACTTTTATCATATTTGAAACGAACATAAAAATTAAACTCTATGGTGCTATATTTTTATCAAATATATATTTTTTGAAATTGTTTCTTGTGACAAGGGTCTCTCTTTACTTACCATCTATTACGTAAAACGGTTTGAGCGGGTTCGTGGTTATATCTTATAGCCTATAGGATGGCAAAGGTCTTTTTTTAAGAAAGCTTAAACGAATGAATTACATATAACCTTATAGCTTAGTTCCGGAAATCTTCTGCAGCTTCTAGGGTTCCTGACTATAAATTTGATCTTGTTGGATGCTAACTTCAAACACGCGTCATTTAGCCTCCGTCTATAAGCGCTTTTTCCCTCTTTCTTTTTACCCTGTCAAGATTTCTCGTAGAAAATGTCTGGCAAAGATTTTTTTCCTGGCCAGTGCTCTGATTTCCCTTTTGTGTCGTTTTTATCCACCAACGATCATAACGCAGTTTTTGGCCAAGTTGGCACAGTGCGACTCCAAAAAGGAAGAATTTTGTTTTTATATCTAAAAGTACCTAGTGATTTGAGCTGTTCACTTTAAGATCGTAAAGAGCTACTTAGTCCCACAATGGCTGGTGCATGAGGTAACAACGGTGCGTCTCAATGAAAACCTCTCTAGCACTGTAGGCTAAAGACTTCCATGGAACCTGTATTGGGTAGCATCCTTCTCGAACCCTCGTTTAAGCTTTGTTTTCCGTCGCTTGGGTTTCCTGGTGCTGAGAGGGACTCAGTAGCATGTATCTTGAGGGAGGCGGCTCTTACCTATCTTTGTAATGTGCCATATAAGCCGAATAACGCAACGGATTGCTTTTTATCAATTGTAAGCGGCTGTTAAATCATCTTCAGGGTTGCACCCCTAGTGATTTATCAGTATTTCTAGTGATTTTGTATATCGCATAAATAAAAAAAATCACTACATTAGCACATAAATCACTAGATTATTGAAGAAAATTACTAAATCAACCAAAAAATCACTAAATTTTTTTGTGCAGTTCTTAATGTATGTTTTGATGTTTCCCCTTCTTTGCACTACTTTGTTTGTTAAGTTTGTATTTTTGTCAAACCGGTTTTGTTTGACGCTGTTTTCTTTTTTTACTGAGGACTGCTTGTCGGGAGCCTCCTTGTCAAAATATTTGTATGTTCGTCTCTTCATTGTCTGAAATCTTGTCGTTTTCTTCTGTTATCTCTTTTTCATGATTATGTCTAGCCGCTGTGTACTTAGAACTTCCCTAACACGGTACTCAGTTGTCAGTTTTCTTTTCCATTCCAAGTTGTAATCTGGGTTTGCTAAGTTTTACTGCTAATTATTTTATTTCAAGATCTCATGCAAATGTGGGAAAATCAGAGACGTATACAGGAAGGGGGGGGGGCTCAGGGCCTTGGCCACACGAAACCCTATCTTTTCCCAAATTATTTAACAATTCTTCTTCAAATTATGAAATAAATTTTGTTTTATATTTGACCCCCCCCCTCCCGAAAGAGCTCCTTTGTACATACCCGGATCTAATAACCCCATTTGCCAGGAACATTTTCTTGGTGAGCATGAAAAGAAAATCCGGCATTCTTCCCACTGAATCCTAATGTTTGTATCAAGAAAAATTGAGAAATAGAAGGGCGTTAGAATGTCTAGATAATAGGTTTATGTGCCCTTGCCCTTTTACTCTCTGGGGAAATATTCCCCTCTTCTGGTAAAAATTTCATTATATGGGGACAATATTTCTGGTGGAAATGTCATAAAAACAGCATCCACTTCACCCTCTTTATCATAAATTTCTCCAAGTCTTGTACGGATGCGATCAAAATTCTATTTAAGAGACAGTATTTTACGGATTCGGGGTGGGGGGGGGGGTGTAAAGATGACGGGGCTTTGGTTTCAAGCCAGCATCCGAAATCTTGAAATGTTTTGTCTGTCCCATAACTTTCTTTGTTTTCCATGTAATTGTGCTTGTCCATCTTTCAAATCCAGGTCTCTTTAAATAAATTAACGGGTACAATTAGTTTGAACCCGAGCGCAATATAAAACATCCCATTTTCTCTACTTATCATAGCTTTTTGCTGAATTATTAAGTTATTAAGTAAAATTCTCTGCGTTTCAGTGAAGAGGCTCTAAGCACAAATTGATCGATAACCAAAGAGTAAAGGTTGGGATTAAGTATACACTTTTTCACTTGGAATTCAGTTTCCCCTCACCGTGAGTACATGATCACAATCCTCTATGCTGAAAAAAATGGTAAAGTTTTCATACAATGAGTCTCCTGTATGCCCTTATCCAAGATCACTCTATTTTTTGCAGGGGCCGTAGGGATCTGTTTAATTTATAGGGATGTAAATGGGAGGATCCATATGACTATTGTAAGGGGAGTAATTAAAATCCTTGGTAACGGGAGTTTTGTAAATAAAATTCTTATTGTATCGATAGAGGAACCGGGGGAAACGTTTGACGTAGTCACTGTGTTATTAGATAGCAAATGCTTAGGCATAGTTTTGTATATTTTGGGTGGAGGTTTGCCACCCTTGGTACTTGTCAATTAGCTGGAACCCACGCAAGAAGTCAAGTTTGGTTAATGACAATGAAATAAAACAAAATAGGATGAAAATATAATAGTTTAGAATCAAATTTGGGACATATATTTGCACATTAGGGGGGGGGGGGTAAAGAATAAAATATATTAAATACGTAACCTAACCTATATAACACCCTCATTTGGATGGAAATTGATTTTGGACTTATTAATTAGTCCTAACCTAACCTAAGTTAGGTTTGCAATCCAATTCTCTCTTGAAAGAAACCCGTTTGACTAGTTTCTTAGCATCTTCCGTATACAATATATCGCGTGGGTTCCAGCTAATTGAAAAGTACCTAATCAGACTTTTAAAGATAAAATATAGTAGTTTGTAGACAATATAATTTCGAAACATTATTAATTTTGTGATCCTTCTTTATTCTACTCCCCGGGAAAACTTTTCAGCAAGATTTTTCCCCTAAAGGAGTGCTCCCGATGTAGGTGTTACAAGATCCAAGATCAAGGTGTTACAAGATCAGTCTCTTATCATAAATTAATTTATATCGTGCTTTTCACTGCATGTAAAACTAATGTCTTATTGAATTTTAGGAAAGTCGGAGCTCTGGGAGGAGTAGTAAAACGACTCGGTCGACAAGGGATTCCCTTCGAAGTCGGCATCCCTCGGAAAGATCGGGAGAAACTTCATTGTCTGATGGGATTTATGCTGAGATACCCATGGGTAAGTATTAAAAAACTATACGGAATAAGGCACAAAACATTTAGCGAATAAACAAAGTTTAAAAAGTGTTGGACAATCATTTTATTTAAATGCTGAGTCTACTGGTCCTTTAACATTTGGATAACTTAAGAGTTTATGCAATTTTATGGAGTAAATTTTGTCTCTAACATAGGCAATTCCACGTAGATTCAAGCTCTTAGTAGAATTTACGTTTCGTAAATTTATGTCACGTTATAGAGAAGTCAAAATAATAGTAACAAGATGGGATTTTTGTGTGAGCGATTATTAAATTTTGAAAATTAATTCATAAACTTTTTCTAGAAAGCCTTTGACGCTTGATTAGAGCTTGAATCTCCATCCCAGATTGCAATGTTGAATGGCTTGATTGTGATCTTGGACCATGAATACTGTGGTTTTATGTATGTTTTAATGTAATTTGGAAGGATTTTTTAAAGTGTGAAAGGTTTACTTAATGTAACGTAGCTTAACCCCTTAGCATAAAAAAATTGTAAATAGTGTGATAACTACTCAAGAGCTCGCTACCCCACAAATTAAAAAAAATTCTAATTTATAATCTGTTGGGACAATTTTCTAAGAATAGTACGAGAATAAAATTGCTGCAGTCTTGGTCCCTTACTGTAAATTTTCCTGCCCCCCACTCCTCCCTATAGAAACCTGAAATGACCTGCGTGACTTGATAATGTGAAACCAGAATGCAGTAACAGTTAAGAGCCAATTAGCCCCTCCCCCTGCCGAAATCATAGATTTTTCCGAATTTATGGCACTTCTTATTCAAAATAACAAATAAAGTAATTTTGTTTTATTTTTATTTGTGTCCCCCGAAAAGAGGTGAAAATGACACACAATGCTTGATTGGCTTGAAGACTAGTGACTGATTGTGTGATTTACCGACAGGCATAAATAATTTCTTAAGCCCCACTGCTTTTCCATTTACGAAAAAATTTAAGAGAGAAAAACAGCTTTAATTTAAATAAAGCAGTGGAAAAAAAAACACAAAAAAATAACAAAACTATAAATAATAAAACAATCTGAATAGTTTGTGGCTCTACGCCCGGGAGCCTTTTTCAACGGAAAAATTAAGGAAAAAGAAGCAAAATTAAAAAAAATAAAACCATCTAAAAAAACAACAACTACAACTTATCTGTTTTGGACTATAGATATTTTTTTGTCTTGTCAGTGATTAGAGTAATTGCAGATTTGGAAGGGTTTAAAATGTGAGTTATATTTATTTGTTTATTTTGGGGTTGTTTGGTTTTCTTTTCTCTGTTGTGTGTTAGTTGTTATTTTTTATATTATTTTATTAAGAAAAAATTTTCTTTTTCCTTATTTTTTTTTTTTTTCGTTGAAAAAGGCTACCGGCCGTAGAGCCAAAATCTAGGAAGGCAAGTTTGTTGTTTTTTCATTAGTTTATTGATAATACAAAAAAGGCATTTAAAAAAATAAATTATCCCTATGAATTTATGTTTCAGAATCGGGTTGGGGCATATAGGGAAGAATATCCCCCATCCCCATTGACACCCTGACAATTAATAGTACAGTCGACTATATTTATCAGGAAAAACATTTTTTTTTTTTTTCATTGCTCAAATTCCGAGGCCACTTCATGCAATACTTCATTGATCAAAAGCTTTTGGAAAAGTCTCTTTCTCAAGAGAATAGCTTAGGGGAAGGTGTTTAAGGTATATAGACATGACAGTGTTCCCTTGCTTCACCTTCCAAGAAAGCTGGAGAAAATTAGTTTCTTCAGAAATGAAACTGAAACAATGTTTGCTCGTTTTAAAGAAAGAAAAAACGAGAGGGCACAAAGCGAAATATGTAGCCTATTTACTTTAGTGTTTGACGAGGACTTTTACAAATCGAAATGTTTTAGTCATGTAAAAGTGAAATTTGATATTTTTCATTCCCTTTCGCTTTTTTTCTTGCTACAATTTGTTGTTATTCTTCTATTTATAATTTATAGGTTTTGGTCTTATAATTTGTTTTTCTGGTTTGGGATTCTTGCTGCTCCATTTGCGCTCTTATTGTTTTTTTTTTTCTATGACCTGGGATTCAGAAGGCAATTGCAAGATAAATATCACTATGCTTCTAACAATAAAATTTTAAACCACGAAAAACTAGCATTCAGTATAAGGGGTAGTCGAGTTTTAGAAGTGATTTGCACCAGGTGGCGCGTTCCAAGTGTGGTGAAAGTAATTCAAGCATGGCAGAACTCTGCCAAACGTTGCAGGGATTGTGTCGTGCGTTGCGTAACTCTGTGGAACCCATAGCCCGCTGAGGTGTATATCAGCTTTATTGTACCCCCCGCTATATTACCTAATGTACTGTTACGTCAAAGAGATTATCCTTTTTGTGTTTGGAAATTACGCTGGTTAGATAAGTTATTTAAAACTATCGTTGGCTTAGTTTTTTTTTCTCAGCGTGTAAATAGCATCACTAGCATCGGGGACTTTTATGATGGGAAGGGAGGGAGCTTGTGCTGCCCCGAAATCCCAGACTTTCCTGTGTTTCTGGGCCATTCTTATTAAAGTTATCAAATGAAATTAATCTTATTTTTTGTTACTGGCGTCCCCCAGAAGAGTCATACATACGTGTCTGACTAACACGTATTAAAGTAGGTAGTCCTTGTGCTTTTTATTTAGAAGTCTGCACCTAGGTGATAGTAGATTTAGTAGTCCTTGTGCTTTTTATTTAGAAGTCTGCATCTTATAACTATAAGCGATAGTAGATTTAGTAGTCCTATTGCTTTTTATTTAGAAGTCTGCACCTTATAACTATAGGTGAAAGTGATACACCACACTTTGCTTGGCTTGAAGAATAGTGGCTGATGGTGTGATTTACTGTATCTCCGCTCCCAAAATGACTTGCATTTTCTGCTAAAAATTATGTAGAGGCATATCTTTATGTTTGTGTATCTACGCTAGTTGACTATTTACTAATGGAGTCTTCACATTAGCCTACACCGTAGAAACTTTCACACTTGCATAAATTGCAGTACCAATGACATGAAAATAAATCAAGGTCTATTTAATCTTGAAATCTTAGGTCTATTTATACCCAAAAACCCCGATTTTCTAATACCTCTCTTTTGGTAGTTCAAAATTATGAAGATTTTCGGGCAGTACCAAATTTTCGTGTTGCCATGATGAACCGTGAAAATTAAAAAACAAAGGCAATTAATTGAATTTGATAACGCTTTTCATTCGTAAAAATTCAGATATAAACAATATTGATTCCCAAGGACAACTACACCTCCTAAGGAAAGTTGTACCTTTTTAAACTGTACCCTATGGTTTTAGCTTTTTTTGCTGATATTTAACCCACGATTCTTTTTTGTTTTTAATTTGGCACCCCCTACCACTAAAACTATATAACAAGTTCTTTTTCATTAAAAATACAATTCTCAATTTTCCCTCATTTATTAAGAGATATTTGTTTGTGCAAGTTATCATCAATGTGCAAATAAAACTAAATTATGATGAAAATATAATAGTTTAGAAGCATATTTGGGCTATATATTTGCAAATTAGGGAGGGGGGTTGTTGGTGAAGCATAGCATATATTAAATACGTAACCTAACCTAGGTACTTTTTTTTGGCCCCTTCAACCCCAAAAAACTAAAGTTTAAATATTGTAAACGGATTGAGAAACCACTGATTGCAATGCTCTGCATAGGAATTCTGCGTCGAAAAAACCTGCTTGACTAGTTTCTTTTATTACGTTCGCTATACAATATCGGAGCATGTTGCCCGGCTAATAGAACAGTACCGGTAGCTGTATCTTTTTTTTTAGTTCTGTCTGCCTTGTGCCTCCCATATGAGGTATGAAATGAAGCCCATAATTTTGACTATTATAAAGGATAATAAAAAAATCTTAGAATACATTCTTACAAAATAAGGAATATATTCTTTCCTTATAAGCGAACATACTTTTGTTGGTTATTGTTCTAGTATGTATAACATACTTAGCGTTCTTACATACTTAGAATGTATTATTTTTCTTCTCTTTCGTTCTTTTTTCTGTTCGCATACCTATGCTAAGGAGGGCTGCTATATTAGACACTGATGTTATGTTTTTAAAAAGTAAAATATTTTTATGGGGCATTAAGTTTTTTTTGGCATAATAATTTTTTTTATTTAGTAGTTTTCAGGGGGGGGGGCTTACGAATCGTCTGATCCCACCCTTCTGATGAAGAGTAGGATCTTTGAAGTACATGGCAAAAAGAAAAGAAATGATGAGACTAGGTTTGGTATTATCACTAGGAGACCTTTACAATTCCTGAAAGCAACAAAAGATTATTGTTTGTTTATGCACACAGCCTAAAGCAAAACTACTCGTAAAGCAAAGATTAGTACAGGCTATTTAGCAATATAGGAAGTTTAAAAATGTGTATTTATGACCTATTATTTAATAATAAGGTACTTGTGCATTATATCTAAACCATCGCTATAGACTGTACAAGGAAAACCAGACAAACGGGTATTTGCTAGATAAATGGATTGCAAAGCGTGATTTCTTATCGCGTTTACAATATTTAAACTGTTGTTTGTTGTGGTTTACGGGGGCGGGGGGTACCTAGGTTAGGTTACGTTTTTAATATATGTTATGCTTTATCCACCACCACCCCCCACCCCTAACGTGTAAATATATAGCCCAAATTCGTTTCTAAACTATTATATTTTCATCCCATTTTATTTTATTTCATTAGCATTAACCAAACTTGACTTCGTGTATAGCGGTGGGTTAGATATAATGCGCAAGTACCAAAAATAAATTAATTACTTACATAAAGCCTACCCAAAATCAAATAACAAAATATGTTTACGTGGGGGTACTTGCGTCTTATACCAAGCACACCCAAGAAATGAAGTTAGGTTAATCCCAATGAAACAATTCTACTTCATATTATGCAGAATAATTGAAGCTAACACGTTTTGCATGCAGACCCGCTATACTTTACCTCCAGCCCCCCTCCCTAATGTGCAAAAACATAGCCCAAATTGTATATTTTCCTACTATTCACGCAATGTTCTTGTTTACCCTTGTACCTGTAAATTGAATCAACTGTGACGAAAAAAAAACTGGAAAAACAAGTTACGGGTGGAAGAAATGCATTGAAAATATATAATTTGGGCTATATATTTGTACATTCGGGGGGGGCGGGCTGAGGTAAAGTATAGCAGGTCTGCATGCAAAATGTGTTAGCTACAATTATTCTGCATACTATGAAGTAAGAAATATTTTCATTAGGATTAACCTAACTTTACTTCTTGACTGTGTTTGAAATAATACGCTGTGTTTGAAATAAATAATAATAATAATTTGATCATAAAATTTATTCTATACTTCTTAATAAACTTTCAGGTTTAAAACAACAGCTTTTTTTACACACATTTTATTTTCGACGACATTCAATTCTCTAGACAAGAACGTGATTTTTCTTCAAGAATATCATTTCATGATTCAGCACTTGATGGAAAGAAATACATTAGTGTCATTGAAAACTGTCAAGATTTCTGTAATGGATTTCTTGGAATAAAACTCGCTTAAAACGCAGGGATATTTTTTTATGTCAGAGAATTTTAGAGTTGTTTAATTAATGTAGGAATTGTTCTTCTATGTTTATTTTTAGGGAATCTGAAAATGGGTGAAAACATGAAGTTTTGCTGGCTCAAGAAATGTGTCAAAACTTCCTAGATTTGCTCAATGGGGCCCACAGGAAGGAGTGGGATACACTACCCCCCCCCCTACTTGAAAACAAAAGAAAATGGACAAAAGAGCAATAGCTTCTAATATTTGTGGGAAATGCACTTTTCGGAGGAATAACTTCTCCAAAGCTTGGTTTTCCCCAAGAAAACTTTTAAGTGCTCTCACTTCCTCCGGAAGAATGTTGTGAACAAACATGGCTCAAACACCAACACAAAAGAGCTTAATTTCATTCTCCACATGAGTGGTTTCTTCTTTTTTTAAAGAAAGCAGGGATCCCAAAAAGTTCATTTGTTTAATTTAAAGCAGGGACGGCATCCTATCAAGGTGGTATCCAGAGGGGGGGGGGGGTATTGAGCTATCATATTTAAATGATAATACCTAGATTTTTTTTCAAGCAGGGGTGCCAATAAGTTAATTTTTTTTTTATTTAAAGCAGAGACGGTATCCTATCAAGATGGTATCCAGAAGCGGGGCATAGGGAGTTATTATATTTAAGTGATAGTACCTTGATTTTTTTTTATTGAAAGCAGGGATGCCAAAAAGTTCAAAACTTGACAAAATTAACAAGATTTTTGTGAGTTATACTTGATACACCACTTGAATGGTCTTATCGTCAAAAGAGAAAGGGACATATGCGTCCAATCCGGTTTTTTTTTCCTATTGATGAAAAATATTTACTTTGAAAACATTCATTCATATGTACCAGAGTCTTTGGCAGTCTTATGACCTCAGGATACTAGATGTTGCAATGTTCTTACGTATCTACAGTGGTTTAGAAAATTCGATCACCCCACAAATGATTACCAAAAATATGCACAAATGTAACATTTGGAATATTATAACACTTTTTTCAAAGCTTTGAAGAAAAGCAAAAAAGTCTAAATACCCCTAACTAAGCTTGAAAGCTATTTTAAAAAGAAACTCTTTGGAGATTTCCATGGAAATGACCATAGCAGAAGCTTTGAGCCTGGGTGGGGATCAAAGAGGAGTCTAAGTATTTCGACCACAGGTGACTTATTGTTGCGACTTTCTTAAATTTGGTAATTCTTGTGATCATTTGGAAATCAAAGCTTAAACTCAATTACTGATACTAAGTGTCCTAATATTTTGGTTGGATTAAAAGTGACAAACTAGGATGAACATTTCAATATCTTCCTGGAGCTACTTCAGTCTGCATATCATTTCATTTAATTACACTTAAAACGGATGAGCTTTTCATTTTTTACCTAAGAAAATAGCTGGCACTTCATTTTTCTTCATAGGCAATAAACTATTAAGTGTTTTTTGTGTCATTCTAATTGAAGTGTTCTCATGTGAAGTGTTCATCATGTATTTTTCAATTTGATAAATTTACTCCTTTTTGATACAGTTTATAATTTTACTGATATTAGTTATGTATCAGTTTATAATTTGGAATGAATCCCCAAAAGAAAAAATGAATGATATCCAAAAGAGCAGCCAAAAGCGATAAAAAAGCAGCAGTTCAGCCTTAGCCTACATGACATATATTCTATAAAGAAGCCAAAAAAAACTTTAAAATGCATTTTTTTTTAATTGTAATTAAAAACCAGTTTTTAATACAAGAAGGCTTCTTAGGAATCCAAAAGAGCAAAAAAAAAAAAAAAATAAATATCAAAGTCGCCCATTTCAAATGTTTTAAATGTGACAAAACAGATATAGGCAAAGGGCATTATGAAAAAATTAAGCTTCTAAGTCTTGGGTATTTTGCGATTTCTCATAGGCTACTGGCCTTATTTGGCTTTTGTGTGTGCTCCCTTTTAATTCTATTCTTTGGATATTATGGAATGCCATGGCAAATCTATCACTCAGTTTTCCAATAACTTGAGGTATATCTGAATAATTTCGACAATTTTGTTGTTGTCTTTGTACCCCTTTACTCATACCCTCATTTTTTTTTTTTTTAATTTAATTTTGTAATTGAAGTGTTCTCATGTGAAGTGTTCATCATATATTTTTCAATTTGATAAATTTACTGCTTTTTGATGCAGTTTATAATTTGACTGATATTAGGTATTTATCAGTTTATAATTTGGAATGAATCCCCAAAAGAAAAAATGAATAACATCCAAAAGAGCATCCAAAAGCGATAAAAAAGCAGCAGTTCAAGTTTAGTCTGTATGACATATATTCTATAAAGAAGCCATAAAAACTTTAAAATGCATTTTTTTTTTTATTGTTATGAAAAACCATTTTTTAATGCGATAAGGCTTATTAGGAATACAAAAGAGCAAAAAAAAAAAAAAAAAAAAACAATCAATATCAAAGTCGCCCATTTCAAACGAAGACCAGTTTCCAGCCAGCAACTTGTGAATTTTTGAACTCATGAATAGGCTCGAATCTGTTGTAAATTGAAGCTGTGATTTGAGAAAGACTGATGAAAACACTAATGTTTGCGGTCAACATTGATCGCGCGGACGGCGCGCCCCCGACATCATCCCGGCGGCGCGGCGTGCTGTTTTTTGCCCCGCCGCCGTCGGTCTTCCCTCATCGGCGCGGCGCCGGGTCTACACTATACTCGCCGGCCATTTTTTTTTTGTTTTTTTTTGTGTTTTTTTTTATATAATACTAGCCTACACTTGTTATTCTAAATTGGTCTTCTGAGTTGGTTGTTTCTTACAAAGTTGTTTCTTACTTGTGTTGATTGGTCTTATAATATCATACCTGACAATAGAATAAGGGTCAGCGCATACGCAGGGAGGGTGAATAGAGTCAGTCCTAAAATTATATTTGAGGGGCTTGACCCGCAAAACACCTTACTTTTTATTTCTTAAAAAAGTTTCCGTAGACAAAACTACTCATGGTAGGCATACTTACGGGTTATAGCGACCACACCCAAGAAGTGAAGTTAGGTTAATCCGGGTTAATCCTAATGAAATATACAAAATATGATAAAAATATTAGTAATTTAGGAACAAAATTATGGAAACTACAGCATAGAATTATGGTAATCGGGCCGCCCAAAACGCGTTATAATAAATACCAAACTTAACCAATTCTATATATGAAATATTTAACTAAAATATAGCTGTATTGTAGTTTCTCTCACTGAGACTAAGCTAATTATCTCCGAATGCAGAGAGAGAAACCGTTTTTACTCAGATCAAGAACAACAGTGTCGTCGCTATAACATGTAAGTACCCTACTCATTTTTACAGTAAACTTGCTGTAAAAAAAAGGTTATGGTATAGTAATATCATAAACAAGTTTGGAATGTTACGTGACCGAATTAAAAATGAAAAAACCTTGGTTCCTCCCAAATTTGGTGCATATTAATTTTGAGCATGAGTTTTACTGCTTTTTAATTTGTTAGTGTCTTAAAAATAATCAAATAATCAAAATAATCAGTGTCTTAAAAATAATCATCTAAGAGACGAGTTGTCATCACAACTCTTCAAAACGAACGTGCCTTTCTTTTCGTTCAAGCATTCCATGTCGCATTTCTAGAGTGTCAGCATTCATTTTGGAAATATATTAGTGTCGTTAAAGTGTCAAAAATTTATGTTAGAAATTTCTTGGGGAGAACAGGATCACGTCTTTCCAAATATTCCCCCTAGATAAACCAAAGAAAAGATATGGAGTGGCTGATTATGAGCCTTGTTTTTTGCTTGAGTCCCTCTGATTGTCTTTATTAATCAATATCAGCCATTCTTTTGAAAGAAGCTGCGGGTTATTGGTTTTCCTCCATTGTTAAATGAACAATAAGGAACAAAAATATGATATCCGAAAAGTTGCTCACTTTCATAAATCGTCTATGTCAGGTGGCGTGCGCCACGCATCGTGGTAGTGGACTAGAACTATTGACGATAAGCACCAGATAGTCCTTGACATTATGTGGATCTTATAGAAAGTTCACAATAAAAATTATAGTTAGTGAGTCATTTGTTATTGCAAAACATAATTGGTTTTGAAACTTTTTTCGGTACTTTTCAAGATACCAGTAGTCACGCGTCGAGAAGAGCAAAGCTGAGATAGCGATTACCCGGTACTTATACGAGACGCTGTATAAAGATATGCATTACAAATGGTTTCTCACTCCCGGAACTATATTTAACTTCAGTTTTTTGGGGTTTAGAGGGACTAAAAGGTACCTAAGTTGGGTTGATTAGGTTAGCTTATGTATTTAATATATGCTATGCTTTACCCCCTCCCCACTAATGTACAAATATATAGCCCAAACTTGTTTCTGAACTATTGTATTTTCATCCTATTTCGTTTTATTTCATTAAGCATTGACGAAACTTCACATCTCGCGTGACTACTGGTATCTTGAAAAGTACCCTTATTTCTACCAAAATGAGAGAATACTGCATCCTTACTGATTTGTCAGCCCTTGGTTATCAAAATGTCAGGTCACCCAGGAAGTTATGCATGGACGTGATTAATATAGTTTAAAGGGTTCCTTTGAAGTAGCTAAACAGGGAGTTCCCAAAGTGTGTTCCGCCCCTTTGATTCTGTTTAAAAAAGTGTTGGGGTTCTTTGACCTGGCTAAAAAATTTCGGTACTTGTGTCAAGTTTGGTTAATGCTAAAGTAATGAAATAGAATAGGATGAAAATGCAATAGTTTAGAAACAAATTTGGGCTATACATTTAAACATTAGGGGGAGGGGGTAAAGCATAGCATATATTAAATACGTAACCTAACCTAGGTATCTTTTCCCCCTAAATCCACCAAAAATAGTTTAAATATTATAAACGCAATAAGAAATCACGCTTTGCAATCGCTTTATCCATTGCAAATACCTGTTTGACTGGTTTCCTGTAGTATTTCCTTGTACAGTCTATAGCGCTGTGTAAAATATAATGCACAAGTACCAAAATTTCTTACAGTAAATTTCGATCAATAAATATGTTTTTGTTCGAGTAAAGGAATATGGATTGATCACACAAAAAGAGACCCAAAGAGAGACGTGTACACAGGGAGGGGGTGAAAAGACCGACAGAAATTTTTTGGTTGCAGGGGCAAGTTTGTAAGAAATCTTTTCAGTTTCGGATAATGGTAGTTGGACAGAAAACTGTCTTATTCTTTCCTGTGCACACTGAAATCAACCTACGGAAAGTAAAACTAGCGTAACACCTAACCGACGCAAAACTCAGTGCACGGTTAATTCAAACCAATAGATTTCATCCAGCAAGAATTCGAGTCACACGCAGTTCGATCCTTGTATTGCACGCAGGGAAAGGCACCTTTAGGCCTGACTAGTCCTCAAAGTCATAAGACTTGTGATTTCACCATTTTTTTTTTTTTTTTTAAATATACCCTCGCCTATAAAACATTGCGCATAAAAGTCTGGTGTTGGTGGGGGGGGGGAGCAAAAAAAACTTTAAAACGCATCAAAATTTGTTTAAATGCATTTTTGTTACGTTTTTACCAGTTGGAAAAAATGGGGGGGGGGTCAAAACCCTTAAGCCCCTGAATACGGCCTTGACTGAGTATGATAATTGTTGATGTCAACAACAGGAAAAAGACTACGTCAATGATGACAATATCGTTGATGATGATAATGGTGATGATAATGTCACATGGCAAGAACGGCGATGACAATACCTTCTGAAAGCGCAGATAGCACTCATTGTAGTGAAAATTATGATGCTGATATTGACGGCAAAAAGAAGGTGGTTCTTGATAGAACTGGAGGTCATGCGGTTGAATGTCCCATCAGTACCTTCCTTGCGGAATAATTAAACTGCACGACTTGGAATTGGCTTTTGTGCAGGGAGGGGTGGAAGAACGCCCTCGCTAAGATTGACCTCATTACCCCTCTAATAATTTAAAATATGGTTTAATAATTCATTTTTTCTATCGTCAAGTTTTCAAATTCTTGGAAACGCACAGGCCCAAGCTAATAGTTCAACGAATGTTCAACGCAAGCACAAAATACACAATCAAGGTCGAATGTTTTTAGGTTCTTCATGAGTGTTGAGGTTGGTGGCCGGCGTTTACCCCCCTCCCTCCCGGCGATTACCTCACGGAAAATACTCCCTCGCTGAAAATACCCCTGGAAAATACCCCCCCCCCCGCCGTGGAAAATAAGGCTTTCCAAATTTGAGAATTTTATTTGAGTTTTATTTTTATTAATTTCCGTAGGGGCAAGGAATTTTGGTGCTTGTGTATTATGGGCCTCTCACTCAGGTTTACACTATGTAAAACTCGAGAACAAACCGGTTTCTTCGTTAGTTTTTTTTCAGCTTAGCGCGAGACAGGACAAAGACAAGTGACAGAATACATGGGAAATATGTAATTTGGGTTATATCTTTGCACATAAGGGAAAGTATTTTGACAGTTTGAAGTCAAAAAACAATTCTTTCAAGGTATATGGCCACTACAAAATTACAGAAGAATAGCAAGGCATTTGGAAATTTTCTTAACTAAAAAAAAAAGTAGTAAAGTAACCAAGTAACCGTAATAAAATAACCGTGTTTCCAAGTATTAAGTAGGCTACTATTATTAGGTTAATGTAGTGTTTCATTTAAGGGTTTTATGATGATCGCTCATCAAAATTTATGTTACTTGTGCCTTTCATTTATGTTATTTTACTGTGATCATGGCCGTATATTTGGCTTTAAAATACACTTATGTATCTATCTATCTAATATGCAGAATAATTGTATCAAACACATTTTTCATGCAGACCCGTTATACTTTATCCCCCCCCCCCTAATCTGCAAATCTATAGCCCAAATTTATTTCTAAAGTAACGAAGAACTAACGAAAAACTTGGTTTGTTCCCGAATTTTACACAGCTTAAACTTGAGTGAGTGACGCATAATACACAAGTACCAAAATTCCTTCCCCCTACGGAAATAAAAAAAATAAAACTCCAATAAAATCCTCAAATTTGGTAAGCCTTATTTTCAACAGGGGGTGGGAGGTATTTACCGGAGGGTATTTTACCGGAGGGGGGAGGTGTAAACGCCTAGAACCGTTGATTCTACAAGAAGTCGTGTGTTGAATAGACTGGTTTTACATTGGCAAACTTATTGGCGATTGAGTTTTGTCAGTTGTTTTGAATTATTCTATGCTGTTTGAATCTTACCAGGTTAGGTTTTTACTGGTGAAATTTTTGTGTGGAGTGAATTTCCACGAGTTGAGTTTCGGTGGGTGCAATTTCGCTTGGGACGAGTCTTCCAGGTTGGGTTTGGTATGAGTTGTTTTGTGTTGGCCTTTAGATTGGTGTGAACAGAGTTTTGTATTGGTCTTTTGATCGGGGGCGTACTTTGGCTTTCCCCTGTCTCCTGGGGGTGTGGAGGAACAGGAGCCTCATATTTCCATAACCTAACCTGACTTTCTACAGCAATTTAAGTAAATCCCTCCCCCCTATATCTGTATATTCAACTTACTCCGGACATAAGTACTAGTGCTAATCTGAAACTATTTACCTGTCCCAGATTAAGATTCGTCATCACTCTCACTAAAGATAAACATTGTTATTCAAGATCTCTGCCAAACAATTTAATGTTTAAAAACAAACTTTGGCTAAGCTTCGACTTGATATGACAACGTTTGAAAATAATATACTCTGGTCAAAATGTCAACTCAGTTCACTATAACTACCATCTGCTTGGAATATCAACAAACACTTGACAGTAGACTTGCTAACCCAATGACAGATTTTTCGTCACATCTGCTCTGTTGAATAAGTTTAAGTATACCCCATAGTCGACTCTTATACCCGCTTAAATGCCCGATTACACATGTCAAGTTGAAAGATGTTTTAAATTGGTTGTCCGTCTGTCTATTGTTAAAGTGTAAGATCTTCGCGTGACCTCTTTCCAACTGTCGGTTGAATTCGAAATGCCTCATTGTAGCTAGAAGCCTAGAACGGTATGTGGTCATGCTTCGCCATGATCTGATATCGCTTTAATATCTCTATATCATTCTTTGGCTGCATTCTTGCTGAATTGGATAAACAAAATGTTATTGAATCTGTTTATTTTGTGCGTCATTTTATAAATTACAGTATATGCTGCCTAGATACATATATATCAGACATAGGTACTTGTTAATTAAACGAAACACACCTAAGTGAAGTTAGGTTAATCTTAATGAAATATAATCTTTAGTTTATGTTATAATATAGTTTGGGCTGTATATTTGCGCATTAGGGGGATGGAGTAAAGTATTTGGACAGTGCCCCTATTCTAACCTAACCCCCACCCCCTAATGTGCAAATATATAGCCCAAATTAATACAAGTCCAATACATTCTGTCACCCGTCATTCGTCTTAGTGACTGTGAAACCGGTTTCTTTAGATCTATCCTAAGCGTATTTCTTGAGCGTGTTTCGTTTAATTAACAAGAACCCAGACACGTATGTACCTAAGAATTTGTTTTGAGGTTATAGGTCAAAATTAACATCAACAAAAATATTGTTGAATCATTTTGAATATGGGGGGGGGGGGGGTAACAAAAGTCACGATATTTTGGTGTGTGGGCTAGGCACCAAAGCCCCCTCCTTCTCCGTGCGCGCCTGTTGATTGATAGCTTGGATCATTGCTGTCGCAGATAAGTACTTATACCTTTTCACCGTTATTAAAGAAAGACATCTTCTATTTCATTTTTAAGGTTTTTCTTTTTGGTGGACTTTCATTTATACTTTTTCTAATTTCTGCACTGGGTATGGTTGAGTGGAGATCTCGGCCGAAATATTTGCCCTTTTCTCTCTTTTTCAGGGGCTGTGATCACCTCGTTTTTCTTCATTTTATTACATTTTCACGTTTCCATTATTGTTCTTAAGACAAATAAATTCCCCATGCCCCGGTAGAAATGTGTTTGGCATATTAGGGTTTTTGCCGTCGTCAAAGTGATAGCTAACTATATTACCTTGAAGTTTCTGTTTAGAAGGCAGGAACAGAATTGTTAATTATCAAAAATTGCTTGCTATCAATTTGCCGAAACGTTATAATTGGGCGGGAAATTTAAAAACCATAGGCTTGGAAATATACTTGAAAATTCATCCTGTGGTGGCGCATCTGGTTTGACCTCAGCTTGGTATTACCGGACCCAGAGATCAAACCTGCCTGTAGCAAAACACTGTAGGGCCGACACAAGGACCTTAGCAGTCAAGAAGCGACGTTAATCTTTTACAATTCGGCTTGAAAATTCCAGGAATTTTTTGGGGGGCAAGGACTTTAAGGCAGAAAAGAAATATGTAATATGAATATACTAAGTGTTAGAGATATTAGCAGTGATAGACTCTCGAACTATGTTCTAAGCTAAGCATAAACTAGTAATCATACTTTGTTGTGTTATCTACTTTTTAAATATTGCGCTTGAAATTCTCCAACAATTTCCTCTTGCAATAAATCGGTTTGTTGGAAAGAAACTGATGTTTCAATAACCGATAGAGACATTCTCTACCAACGTTAGTTAACAGCTTTTGTTGGGACGACAGAAACATAATTTTTGGGAAAACCACTAGCTAATAGTTTTTGTCTGGATGACAGAAGAAAGTATTTAGTAGGAAACTAGACAATATTTATTTGACAGAATCAAAGGTCCCCTGCCAAGGACAAGGGAAGTAGTCCAATAGACTGGGAAGCTTTAGATCAGTGATTATCAAACTGTGGTACGCGTACCCCTCGAGGGTATGCAACTTTTTTAGGGGATACGCGATCGGCCGACAAATAAATAAAACAACCCTTTAACTCTAGGACTGGCAATTATATTTATAGCCTACTTTAGCTATGGTTTACTTATTACCGGTAACTGAGAAGGGGTACCTTAAATGTTTTGGGGGTAAAAAGGGGTACAGTTTCTAAATAAGCTTGAGAACCATCACTGCTTTAGATAATTTAATGTTTGGTGGATCTGATGTTTTTAATAAGTATGCTTTAAGGGAAGTTTATCAATATTTCTAAGATATTTTTTGGGTTGCAAGAGAAGGGAGTGGTCCTCGTAAGATCTCACAGAATAATTCCCTATATGCCATGTTTGTAGGTACGGTATTAAGGGTATTGATTTTACAATTTTTGTTTCTGATTAACCGAGTTTTTCTGCTGTGACTTGGAGAACTGACCTTGCGCAACTACATTAATGCTTCTTTTTGGCATGCAGTCTTCTATGGAAACTTTTCTGCTGAATTGAAAAAAAAAAGGAATTCAATTTAGGTTTCAGTTTAAATCCATCGAGTAGTGAGCAAAGACCTTCTAAAGAGTCACTTGGACATAATTAAAATATTTGCTGGAACATATTTTTGAAATAACTAAACTTTTTTTTCTATATTTTTAAATATTTCAAAAATAAAATATACTTAGTATCAGGGACGTACGCAGGGGGGCAAAGCCCCAACCCCCCCCCCCCCGAAATCTCACGATTGTTTTTATTTTCCCATAATTTTCTGATTTTGCTCACGGAATAAAGGGTTTGAAAGATTTGGACCCCCCCCCCCCCGAAACGCATTACTGCGTACGTGCCTGCTTAGTATGCTCACACTACACGTTCGGGTGTCTTCATGCAATCAACCAACCTGTAATTCATCAATGAAAACCCGCAGAACGATATTGAATAATTTTTCGAACTGACCATTTCTTTTTTTGGTATTTTATTGCTGGTTTTGTCTTAACTTGTCTATCAGTCCCCCAAGAGATCTGACAGTATAAAACCTTAGCCAAATATTACCCACTGTTATGCTTCTTGTTTCTTTGTTGTTGTTTTTATCAAAGTTTCCTAAAAGACACTATTCAATTATTAGCTTTAAAGGCCCAACCGTATAAAAACGTTTCAACTTAATTGCAGAAGAATCCGCTCTCTCATGACCGTCTATTGTACTAACTTCTATAGTTAAGGCTCTCAATTTTCCCAAACCTCAGCATAAACCAGAGCCTCACAGTCACTTTCTTTCTTTTTAATTCTAATATGTAGGTTTGCTAAAAAAAAAAAAAAAAAAAAAAAAAAAAAAAATCAGTACTTGCGAGGTTCCTTAACTGCGAGGCTACGAGGCACCATGTTGGGAATTTCCTTAGAATTGAAGACTGCTGATTAACATACCGCATTGAGATGTTTCGACTGGGGGTTTTGCAGGAATACCCCAGAGGTTCAGTTTCATGTATTGGTTCAGTTCCAGGCTGGTGCTCTAGCAAAAAGAAGAAAAGAATAGTCAATCGTGCCCCAAATACAAAAGTATAATAGAGCATATGATAAAACAAGAAAAAAAAATGAACATTTAGTAGCTTATGTTCTGACGTCAAAGAGAAAGAGAGACATTATTTTGCTGAGCTTCTGCGTTAAAAATTGTGCTTTGGTTTGATTTTTATTGTGTTTCTTTTAAGACAACCACAGTTTTCCTTAGCTCTTGAGAGAAAAGTATCCTGCCTTTTAAAAACTGGGTTGACTAGCGCTTTAGGTCCAAGTAATGCTGATTAACAAATCTAGGTGGTTCATAAATGTATTTTATGGAGATACATAATATCTCCGTAGGTGTATAAGACATAATGAATGCAGACTGTTCCGTCTGTATTTATTATGGCTTATACTACTCTCCGTCTTTTTCGAAAATCTGATTGGATGTTGTGTTAAAAATATTAAGCCAGTAAAATGGATGAGTAAACTAAGGCTTGTTTTAGATACAACGAAACTAAACTATTATTTTCGAAGTCAATCGTAAACGCCTCCGTTTTAAAAATCTATTTAGAAAACTTGTCGAATATTAAAATCTAATTGTGAAAATTTGACAACTAAGATATAAATGTAATAGTAAAATAGACAAAAATAAGTTTGATATAGAAATAGGTGCATCCCTTTATCGATAGTAGTGCAAGCGTGAACGTGAATGATAGCTTACCCTTATGTGATTAGCGCACCAACAGACATAAACAGGCATAAACCACCATAATATATACAGAACGATTGCTGTGGAAATATTTCAGTTAGAAAAGACCTCTAAAGCACTTTCACGGAATTTTTTTGCAAGTAGAATATCTGCAAGTTTCTCTTTGCTAACATCATACCAAGAGGCAGCAAGTTTTTACCATATTAAGCCTCTGGAATTAGCTTGCTTAATTATCCACTAGAGTCAGGTTCAAAGGCAATTAAATACTTAAAAAGCATTTCAACAAGTGTCCAATTTCCAGCAGTTTTAACTTTTAATTGCTATCTTGTGTTGTTGATTGCAAAAAATTTAAGCCAATTTATTGTGTTTGGGCAGTTGGTAAAAAATCAGCTATCATTTAGATCCCACAAAGTATTTTATTACCCTTATCAAGAATCTTACCAGCAGATCAGATTGTTGTTTTTAAATTAGCAAACAATGGTCTATAAATCTATTTTCCTATCTTTTGGATCAAGTAGAATTGGGCGAAGTAATGGAAGTAGTAGAGAAGCTAACTTCATAAAAATGACAGTGTGTCCCTTAAACCACAAAAAGTTTTGTCTTGTGGGAAATATCAAGATTGACTTTTATTTGTGTGTTTTTAAAATAGAATAATTTATCACCAAGGGGCTACTCATTCTCCAGCATATGGTGTACATCGTGGAGTTCCACCTAATATACCACAGATGGTATAATTTCGTGCTTCTGTGCCTGTTTGCACCACGTGTGGCACACTTTTGTGGTGCTTGGTGCACACCGAATGATGTAAATGATTTTTGAAAGTGGATAGCATCTCTTTAAGGGCAGTACTGCAATTCCTGACTAACCCTGGCTTATAATATAGGTGCAAAGTGTGACTTGTTGGTATTAAATAATTATAGTTTTAGATAAATACCAGCTGACAAATAATATAAGAGGTTGCCCTACTCTTCTTTTCCACAGAAAAGCTTATTTTTTGCTGCAAAGATGCTGAAAGTCGGAAGACCCCATTCCCCCTTAGTGCTTGAAAGTAATATTTTGCTGCACGGTGTCTTTAGCGTTTTCATGACAACTAGCTTTTCATTTCAAATGTAATAGCATAAGACGTTCTTCAATTTGTAACCTGCGAAACCTCCAAGCATTTGAAGTAATCGTTGCAAATAGTATTTATCAAAATTGCGTTTTTGCTCTGTTGAAATAAACTTCGTTCGCTGATATCCTTAGCGTGTTTTGAAAATGGAAAACGAGAAATTTGAGTTAAGCTCGTAATGTTGAAAAGAACTGAAAGAGCAATTCTTAGAAAAATGATAATCTTGCTTGATCAGTCTTTTTTTCTTTTTTTTTGTAGTGTTAAACACCATTTTTTTTTGTCAACGCCATTCAAATGCCACGAATTAGGGTTTGACCTTAACCTCTTATCAGTATTAGGTCATAAAATCTTTTGACCTGGATTAGGTTGAGAATGGCGTTTGTAAAGGTCTGACGTGAGATTTTTTTTTTTATTCAGACATTAATCAACCGCTTGCACTACACCAATGGGCTAATAGCCCCCCCAGTTCAACAAAATGATGTTGACGAATGAACCTCTTTATTAACATAATTATTTTCAAAAATATACAATTTTTCTTCAGATCTTGATTTCCAGATGGAGGAAGTCATTAATTTAGAAATAGAAATGTTAAGAGCTTTTTTGAAAGTTAGAAAAGTGTCTTGCCTGGATATACTTCTTGAAGTGAATTAAAGGTGTAAAAATCGAGCGACAAAGAAAATGTTAAGAAAAGGGGATAAAGATAAATTAATTCAATTATCTTTCCTACATAAATGATTCAAGTGTCCTGTGAGTCATGAGGCCTTAAGGAAAACATTTACTCAAAGTAACTTTTTGAGTAAACATTTTTTCAGTATTAGTTAGCGAAACGGGGAAGTATGCTTAATCAGTCTTTTGTTTTCCTTCTTGATTTTTAATGTTAAACGCCATTCATTTTGGTTCAGCGCCATTCAAATGCCCTGAATTACGCATCTTGGGTCCAGATAGTGTCGTTATTGGTATTTGGTCTTAACTTCGGTGAGAAAGGTTAGTTCTGAATCGCCTTAGTAAAGGTCTGTTCAGGCTGTATATATCATAAAGGTGCAACCTTTGGCCATGTATAGGTCATAATGACTAACTTGTTATTGGGGCTTTACCTTTGAAATATGTTATAATAATCAGTTAACCACGGGGTTTGTAGATATATACATACCATAAGTTTTTTCCTATTCACCCATTATACAGCTGTTGGCCCTTTACCAATGAGATAATCGCCGTCTTGGTGAATGTCTTGACAAATGAACCTTTTTTATTGACACATTTATTTATAAAAAGCTACAATTTTCCTCATATCTAGATTTCTAGAACTGGGAATTCATTCATTTAGAAATAAGGGCTTCTGTGAAAGGTAGAAAAGTTTCGGTGCTGAATATTCTTCTTGGTGGTAATTTAAGATGTGAAAACAGAGCGACAGCAAAAAGGGGATAAAAACGAGTTAACGAAGCTACTTTTTTAAATCAAATAGTTAAACAAAGTGTATGATGATGCAGAGGGCTTTGAGCCGAGGGGCGCCACCTTTTTACCACCTGGTAAGTATCTCAGAATGCCACATGCGCTGTGTAGCTCCGCCATACTTGGCACTATTTCCGCCTTGTTTGGCCCGCATCACCTGGCGTACGGGATTTCTAAAAGTAGACACCCCTCGCTTTGAGCATGTTTTGAGGGTTTGTTATTTTTTTTAATTGTGTACACTATATGAATCGTACCCCGGGTGGCAAGAGGAGGCATAGCGCAAGTGTGCATAGATAGGATTTCGAGTATGACCCGTGTGACGAAACAAATGATGCGGAAACATGAGACAAGTTCATTTTTGCTCCATAATATATATAGAAGGGGCTTCTCCTAGGGAATCTCTTAGAGAAGGAACTAATTTCTTTTGAAATGCAGTATTTTTTTGCATTATTTAAAGTTCTTCTTGGAAATAGAATAAATCAAGTTTTGACTTTCTGTTTTTAAGGTGGGCGTCCGAACTATGCAAAGTAAAAGCCGAAGCAAAGAAGGCAATGAAACATTAGCGCAATAAATTTTGCATCGTCAGCAGTAAGAGGTTATATTCAAATTTTGCATGGTTGAAAATGTAAATCACGTACAGGATATGGTTATTTATCTTTCTCTATGACTGAGTATAGTACCACTTTGAATTGAAGACTTTAACTACCGTGAGAACAGTAACATATAAGTTTTGCAGAATTGAATTCAAGATATTTCTGTTCTTTGATTCTTTTATGACAATTGAATTTTTGTGTTGAAGTGAACTATATTTTTTAAATCATACACCACCTAAAGAATTAACAAGTAGCCGTCCAAGAAGAAACATAGCTCTGAAGAAGGACGGCTACTACAATCAAAGTTCATAAATTAAACTAAATAAATCTAGAAAAAAAAACTAAAAGTCAAAGATCAATCTCTCGTCAAAAAAAAAAAAAAAAAAAAAAAAAAAAAAAAAAAAAAAACACATGAGGCTCACCTCTGCCGTGTGCCAGTCGGTGCAAAAGATTGTTGAAAGTGGGTAACCCCTCGAGTTCATGGGGTCTTGATATAGCCTACTTCATATTTGTCTCGTTTCCAGCTATTCCGACCCCTCCTTATAATTTATTAACATAAGTGAGGTGTAGGCTACTCCGCTGTTTAAAAACGGAGCCTGGAAGAAAATTTGCACACGATAAGTGCACAAATGCTTACACCTGACCGCGGGTTAATTGTTTGTAGTCAATTTTGTTTTTAGTGGCTTTTTTGAGCGGTTTTCTTGAAATAATGTATTTAAAACAGCTGTCAAGCTTTGATATGCAAATTTATTGTATTTTTTTAGATAGAGAATAATTGATTTGGGTACTTGTGTAGAATCTGGGTACACACGCGAGAATTGATGTTTCGTTAATACTAATGAAATAAAACAAAATAGGATGAAAATGTAATAGTTTAGAAACAAATTTGGGCTATATATTTGCACATTAGGGGTGGGGGGGGGTAACACATACCATATATAAATACATAACCTAACCTAGCTACCTTTTAGTCCCACTAAACCACAAAAAAAAACAAAGTTTAAATCTTTGTCACAGAGTGAGCAACATCTCACAAACCTGTTTATCAATAGCGGCTTTTAGATTTCGATGCGGTCTTCCTTCCGTGTGTACCCAGATTCTACACAAGTACCCTTGTGTATTATGCAGTGCGCACTCTATGCAGTACCCTAAAACAGGGGCGACCCGAGGGGTGGGGGGGACGGGGAGGGGCGCTATGCCCCTCCAACGGTTTTGGTATTCGGTAAAACCTTCGCTGAAGGCGAAAATTTAGGCAGAAATTTTGCAAAAGTGCTTGAAATTTAGCAAAATTCTTGATTTCTGCAGAAAATTCGGCATAAATCAGGTATCAATTCGGTAAAATTTACGAAGATCGCCCCCCAATGAAATGAGTCTCGGGACGCCTCTGCCCTAAACTCTCAAACATCCCAAAGTTTGTTCATTTTGCTATTTTATAAAGGACGCTCACATTATCTGTACAATCCAAGTCTAGGAGTTACCTTCCCATTTAGTTCCTTGACCTCCGCCTTTAATGTCCATCAGAATAATCCACACAAACGGAGATAGATCACAATCCTTCTTAACTCTTGATTCCATGCCAAACTAACTACTAACATCCCTTCCTTCTTTAACCGCCAGTGTATTATTACCGTACATACCACTTATCAGTTTATTTTTCTTATCTTGTATACCTTGCAAGTACGGCACTTCTAGGCCTACTAAAGCTTTTCTATCAACTGGATCAAATGCCTGTTCATAATCTATAAGGGGTATAAAGGGAAGCCTAAAGGGGTCTGATGATTCAAACACTTCTCAATTATCAATCTAAGAGTGAAAATCTGGTTGACAAATCCTCTCTCATTGCTAAAAAAAACTTTTCTTCTCTTAATCTAGAGCATCTCTCAGTCTTATAAGTATCATCATGCTAAGTAATTTGCTTCTATAGAAGTCGAGCTAACGTCTCTGTAATAAACTAAGATGCCATTTATATTTTGGCATTGCTGCAACAATTTCTCTGGGCCTAACTTGAGCTGGCCTCTTTAAATTACCAGTTCAGCTAGGTTTGCAAGCATTGCGAGGTTGAGGTCAATCCTCAACTCAGATCTGTATAATATAGTTTCGTTGGATCCTATGCTCTCCATTAGCTCTCTTTATGTCAGTTTAGCTAGCCTCTTTCGATTTGTAAGTACATAAGAAGAGGGAGAGGTCTTTGAAAGTACCCCCAATCCCTAATCTCCATATTGTTTCTACATTTTCGTATGATTTTCCGGTTCTATGTGGTCTTGACGACCATGCCCATTCCCCTGAAGAATAGCCTTCGATGATCATGACCGTTTTTCTTTTTTGAGTCCTCCAGTCCACCGCTAAAAAAAATCTTCCTTTGTACCTTCTGGGAAAATTCGTAAACAAATAAAGAAAATGTGCTTAATTTTTGCTTGTGCGAGCATTGTTTAATAAATTTTGTGTTCATTGGATGTTTCTGAGCAAGTTGATTTATGGGAAAACGCTTTTATATGGCGATGACGAATTTATTTCATGGTTCTAGTCTTTATTTGAGCAAAATTTGTGCGTTCAATGTTACTGAACATTTTTTTTTCTAGGTTCTGAAAGAGGTAGTCCATACCAGCCCACAACTTACAACGTACGGCACACAAGACGACCGTATCAGTATCACTTAGCCTCCTCCGAGTCACCAGGAAGAATTATACCCATTTGCAGCCCAAAAAGCAACCATTATAGTCCAGTGCCTGTTATTCAACACATTCACTGCAATTGTCGCCATGAAAACGTTTATGAATCACCTTATACCTTTTCAAGGACTTTGTGCCACTCTTTTGTTCCACAGTTAGAGTGTCACTATGCCGAGGCTAGTCGAGTGTACAGAGGGAGGTGTCCTCCTCAACCACCTCCCAGTTTCCTTGAGCCTAGTGATGAAAGTGAAGGTGACTCTAGTTTGAAGATAAATTGTAGTGAAGAAAGTGGAGAAGTGAGAAAAGTTTAAGAATAGCTTCAGCCGTGGTTCCACACCAGGTTGTGATTGAGTTGGGGCTAGCTGAAGACAATTTCCAAAATGAATTTTCTGCCTTTTTTTGAAAAAAAAGAAATTATGATTAAAGAAAAATAAAGCTAAGAGAAAAGCCTTCCTCCAACCATATTCATATCATTTAATCAAGATCAACCATAGTGATAGTTATTCAGGAAGGATTTTGACTGTTGTAAGCCTCATTTTCAAAAAGGCAATTGGTCATAAAATTCCTACGATTAGAGGACAATAAATTGATGCAATAAGTCGGATTTGCGTTTTAGTCCAAATTGTGATTTTAGCGTTTAATTGTGTTTTTGATCTCGTTACCATTTGCGTATTTTTATTTATACCTGCGTTAAGTGTTTCTATTCTTAGTAATATTAATGGTAAGTTCAGACACTCGGTGGGTCTCTCAGCATGCTGACAGAAAATAGTGTTCTCTTCTCCTTTATAATGATAGAACATTTGAAATAAAGGCATTAGCGTTTTACACTCTTGAAACTTTTTCTATAATTCCCTGGATTATGGATTAAAATAGCCCATCTTCTTTTGACTTTTTTTAATTTGATATGTTGAAATACTTCAATTTGAGCATGAAACGATCTGCTAAGCCCTTTCTCTCTCTAAAAAAAAGACAGGACTATTTTTCAAGGTCAAACAATATTAAAGTGTAGCGTGGGTTGTCTTAACTTACCATAAGTATATCGTAGTTTTTTGTATTTAATTTACTTTTTTCATCGTTTTTATCACACATCTTAACTTGCATAAAAAAGGCCAATTTTCAAAAGTAAACCTGCGTTTCAAAGCGTCTTGCTACTCACACTTCATTGATATGTTGTCCGTTTTTTTCCAAGTAAAGGATGCGTCGGAAACGTATTTAAAAACATTAGTTTATTTTAAATATGTACTTCAAGTTTTGAACTTTTAATTGCATTTAATACTATTCTAAAATCATTTTAAAATTTTCAGGGAAAATTGGATAAAAGCTCCGCAAAATGTTCTTTTGTATATCCCCTGGCAGTTTGCTATATTATGACAAGTTGAAATATGTCAGGTCATTGCAGACAATTAGTTTTATTTTGAATTGTTTTTAAGTTTTTCAAATCTCTAGTCCAGTTCTGAAGATTGGCTCTTTTGTTATGCGAGTAGATGACATCATCCTTGAAATTGGGCAAAGGATTGCGGCACCTTGTTCTTCCTGAAAATCGTGTAGTTCAGCACATGCGACAATTAAAATACAACTTTTTATGTCTACAATTTTAGAACTTATACATATTAGGCGTTTTGGGACCCGAGTGTTTCTATTTGACATTTTCTTTTACAAGTGATTCCATTGAACGGTCATTGTCTGTTCAACGGAACGCACTCAATAACTTGAGTTAGGCTAATCCTAATGAAATATGCCAAAACATGATAATAATATAATACTTTAGAAACTATTTATGGAAACTACGACAGAGAACTGTGGAAATCAGGGCCGCGCAGAACGTATTATATTGAATAACTAACCTAATCCATAACCACCTCTATATATTATGTATGGACTTGATTTTCGGACTGTCGGATTGGTTATACTGTTTTGTCCTGGGGAACTGGATGGATGTGTAGGGTCTAGACCTTGTTCAAGTGCTCATTTATTTCAGTTACTAAAGTAGTAAGACAGTTTTTTTTTTTTTTTTTTTTTTTTTTTTTTTGCCAGGTGATTACCGTAATACACTATGTATTTAATAAAAATATACATATATCTTAGTTTTCTCCCTCAAAATCAGCAAATCATAACTGATCCAGGAAGGTAAACCGGTTTCTGTCAGATATTACACAGCGTAATTCTTGAGTGCGTTCCGTTTAATAGACAAGTACCTATTGAACCGCACGTTCCTGGTAAAGACCCGACAAGCTGTGTTTCCTTGGCTTTCTTTGCACTAGATAATATGGGGTACCAACACTGCTGACTGTACGGCTCGAAACGCCAAAACTTTTAAGCGATATCGTCACTACCTCCCCTAAAGGTCATATATGACTTTTTCACACTTCTCAGCAGTGTTGTCAACGCTTTGAGATAAACTATAAGGTTTTTTTTTTACCAAATTGTACCAGAAGAAGATTCTTTGTGGTGCAATTACAGCATTCGATGTTAGTTTCCATTTCACAGACAAAAATACTAGAATGACCTGAAAAGCGAGAAAACCTTTTTTGCTTGCATCTTCATCCTCTCTCAGGAACGCCTCGGAAGTTTTGTGCGCTGTTTTCTTCGCGGATGATTGGTTTTAGAATCCACGGAGATTTCTTCGTGTGACGCGTTTGCTTTCTAAGAAAATCCCTTTTCTTTTCCTTTGATCTCTAAGAATTGACTGGAGGAATTTCAACAATTTGGAAAAAGTCAAAGTTTATCAGGCGCTAGAATTTTCAGATCTTACCGTAAAGTGTCCAAAGGAACCGTATTGTACCAGTACCTCTAAATTGTACCAAAAACGGTATAGTTGTACCGCGTTGGCAATGCTGGAAGTAAGATAATATGTAAATTCGTTGACCATGCTCTTGTCTGGAAACCCTGCTGATTCTCCCTCTGAGAACAGCTTAGCAAACGGTTTTTTGGGCATTAACTCCAAAGTGTGAATGTTGACAGATAGGACTAGGTGTGACGATATTGCGGCCAAGTACTTCTAAAAATATTTTGTGAACTTGTTTATTTACTGAAGGTTTTACTTTGTTTCATGTTTTGAAACAACACCAAATGCAAAAATAGTTAATGTTTGAATTTTTACGGACGAAAAGTGCTGTCAAACTTAACTATTTAGTTCCGTTTATTTATTTTTTACTGTTCAACATGACAACACTGACAAAAATTTGATACTGCCCAAAAAACTTCAAAATTTTAAAACAGCCAACAGAAAAATCTCCAAATTGAGTATTCTGGCATTGGGGCAAAAGATGTTTTGATTTTTATGTCCTTGGTACTTCAAATATGGCCTAGCTAAATTAGCGCCAGTTTTGAAAATCCAAAAGCTAACCTTTTTCATCAGAAATTTCATAACATTCATAAACCCAGTAAGATAAGACCTAAAGTGGCATATGTCAATCACCGTTTACTACTTGAAAGATTTGGGGGAAAAGGGAAGATTCTAAAAACAAGATTTCCGGGGGAAAACCATAGCGCCGCGAGACATCGGAGAGTACGTTCCTGTTACACATACTGAGTGGACTTGACCATTTCTTTCATGAAGGGTAGCACTCAGTACCTCTAGACTAGAGCTTTTTTTAATACCCCTATGTTTAAATAATTGAATAAGTCTTTTTTTTTTAATGGAGCTGTCTAAGCTGCGTAATTGATTTGCGCAAGCTCTTGGAAGGACAAACCCTAAAGTTGCTTTGTGAATAAGTGTTTACTTGTTTAAAGATTTTGGGAAGGCTGTAAAATGTCAATCTCTTTTCCTAGGCCGTATCCAGGGGAGGCGTTAGGGGGTTTGAACCCCTCCCCCGAAATATTCGTCCGACTCGAAAAAACGAAACAAAAATTCCCATAAACAAATTTTAATGTGTTTTTTTAAGTTTTTTTTTAAACCCCCCTACTTCCCCAATCAAAAATCCTGGATATGGCCTTGTTCATTTCCTATATTAAAACAGTCTATTTTAAACATGATATTAACGCCTTATATTGGCAGCCTAATTCATTGTTCTGTCAAGCGAATCACTAGGAAATAAAAAAAAACACGCTTAGAAAGAAAAAAAGCTTTCAACTATGCCCAGTCCTTTGCTGCCCTATCACTGCTTCATAATCTGATCACATTTTCAATCATTTTAATTTAAACAACTTTGATTCGATATGCACAAAGACATTAGTGATGATGTTTATTATTTACGATTTTAATTTTTGTCGAATAAATTATATAAAAATATACTGTCTGTAATTTCTAGCTATGTGAAAAGTCTGGAGTGGGCTCATGATCAAAGGGAGAAGTCTCTAGGCCTGGCCTGTTGGATTCCCTATTTCTGCCATAATTTGTAGTACTATGCTTGTTATCAGGTGTTTTCAGAAACACATCCTCCCCTGACCCTAAGAAAAAAAATGCTACCTACCTGCCTTGGGGAGAGGATCCTACTATGTACCTATTTGTTATTCCCTTCAAGGGTGAATCCTAAAGTTTTAATTCCTTGAGTTTTTTTTATGTGAATTGGGGAAACAAAAGAAGCGTGGTTGCTTTAGTTTATAAGTTAGATTTTTGTATTTTAAGGTATTCAAATTCAAAACTATTTAATTTTGAACCTGAATGAATAGAAAAGGAGGTACCTAAAGATTCTTAGCCCCCACCACTCGACAGGGTCAATAGTAATATTTGGAAAATCTAAGACAAACAAGGTAAAACTTGCTTATTAATAAAATTCAAGGATAAGGTCGTTTATCATATGAGAAGAAAAAAAAGACCAAAAATAACGTGCTGCAAGTTTGCTCCCCCCCCCCTCAAAAAAAAGTAAAGCAAAGCCTTCCCCGGGCAGCCGTGACTCAGATCTTAACTAGGATTAGAATCCTAGGACTAGGAATTAAGATTGAAGGTAATTTAAATAGGAATCAGGAATTTAAATTGAAGAGAATAGAAATTAACTACGGCCTAAGGAACAGGGTTGCCAACTGCCAGCGCCAAAAAATGTGCAAATAAGAGCCAAAAAAGAGTGCAAGTTGTTAAACAAGAGTACAAGTCAAAAATTTGCGCGCTTGCCGCTGCTGCCGCACGCGTAGCCCCTTTCACTGTTCTGACCACTCTTATACCATTTACAAATAATTATCAGTTATCCTTCGATCAATAAACATATTACCTTTAAATTTTTCAAATATATTTAAAATGAAGTTAGGAGGACTCCCTACTGAAATGAACCTCTAAATAACGGGTTGTTGTTTCCGTCATAAGAACAAGTAGAACAATGCATACAATGTGCATTTTCTTATTAAAAAATAAAAAAAAAGTTTGCACACAAAGTAGTTTGTATGTAGTATTTACGAATTACTTGAAAATCATGAACTTCCTAAACTCTGGGAAAGATATAGCCCCAATTACTTGCCAAAGAGGGGTTTAGCAAATACCATATGACTGTGTTAACTACTATGTTGGTAGAACCCATCAAAATTTAGAAGATGACATAACTAAAGCTTTAAATTCTAATACTACAAATATTTCTTTTGGTTCTGCTTTAAGCAGTCATATTTTTGATAATCCTAGCTCCTAGCCATAAAATGCTTTTCGAAGAAACTTCTCTTAATAGCAAAGATTTATGCATAAAACAAATTATTCGAGAGGCAATTGAAATTAGATTCAATATAAATAGTAATATTTCTTTAAAAAGGGATTTGGGAGAATATTCACTTAATGCCTTATATACAAATTTAATTAAAAATTATTCAGCAAATTATATTAAAAAAAAACAGTAAACAATGCCCTCAACCTGTTATGGCCAGACCTTCTAGCCTGGCTGCCAAAAGGGCAAGATTAGCTCTAAGAGCTTGTTTGTAAATGTTTTTTATTCCATTTGAAGGAATTGTCCTTTCCACTTCTTTTGATGTACCAATCCTGGTTGAACTTTCCTGAAGTAATGATGCTATGACGATTTTGAGAATCCATTTTAAGTTTTGAATATTTAATTTTAATGTGAGTTATTTTATATTCTTTGTTTTTTTTTTTCATTTGTTTTGCTGAGGACGGCCCGCGGATATAGGGTCGAAATATTCATTTAAAATTGCATTCCACTGTCTTATATAAAAAATTTCCCTATTGCTCTACTTGTTGTTTAGCTTCAAAGGTAATCCTCTGCTGGAAATTTGCAGGTGTTTATTTTGATTGTTAGGATTGAACTATAGTTGACTGCATCAAATGTTTAGTTAAAGTTTTGTCTCCATTTTATCCAAATGTTTTGAAAGGAATATAAAAGGTCCAAGTAACTAGTCGTGAACTATAGCCGACTTCACTGTAGTCAAGTCAAGTACCGTTTTTTATTTCGCTTAATACTTTTTCCATCATCATTTCATAAAAGAGTGCAAAGAGCAAATAATGGGCAAAAAGAGTGCAAATCCGGTTCGTGATGTGAAAGAGTGCAATGAAAAAAAACGAGTGCATTTCACACAAAAAGTGTGCAAGTTGGCAACCCTGCTAAGGAACCGTCTTTTCAACAGTTCCCATTAGCCAAATCTGGTAACCTTTCTGTTACATTAATTGGTGACGTGTGCAGAATGGCTGGATATCTCATTTTCGATTAATTTTGTCAAAAATTGCATTTTATTTTAATGTTACCGTTTGCTACTTATAAGAAGCACGTAGGTATAAAAATTGGCTTTCAAATGAGTCTTTTAACGTCTATCTAATGTTTCAGTGCCCCACTAGTGGTGGAGAAGTAAAAAAAAAGAGACACATCACTGCATCACATGTGAAAAACTGATTTTCCTTGTTGCTCAAAGCGGAAATGTAATTCTCCTACATTGGTTTTTCAGTTATGGTGATTCAAATGGCGTGGTTTTCATTTCGATCCAATACCATTGCCGCTGGGTTTCAGGCCTTTTTTTGAAGTTTCCATAAACTATTCTTTACAATCCTCGAGTCCTACTGAGTCATATTCTTAGTAGGGGGTTTCCCCCAGGCCAATCAGCGCGTCCCCAGGTGGCGGATAGGGGAACGTCCTACAGATATGTAGGATACCTTCATAGAAGGCGCGGACCTAGGGGGGACCTAGTTCCTAGGGGTCCATAGTTGAAACTGGGACACCCTCGCCGGGGGGTCTGAAATATAAGTGGAGGAGGAGGAAGGCTCCTCTGATGTACACCATGCAGGGTCCACCGGCGTTTGGACATGTTCTGGCGGTTACACACCTTCCCTCAGCAATGATAATTTCTTAAACCACATTGGCCTGACATCACATAAAGAAGGAAAAACGAGCAAAAATGGGGTTTTTATAGGCCAAATGAAAATACTGAAAAAACAAATTTAATATTTCGAGAGAGTTCAAAGAGGCTGAAGAAGAGAGGCGTTTGTCCTCTCGAAATATTCGCTTTGTTTTTTCAGTATTTTCATTTGGCCTATAAAAACGCCATTTTTGCTCGTTTTTCTTTCCCTCAGCAATGGGAAAAATTGCTCGGCGTCGCAGACCACTGAATGGGAGGATCGCTTCCTAGAGGGACAACTGTGAAGCGCAGACGATCCAGCTGCATGGACAATGGCCTCTGCTAAGGGTAGAGAGGAGTGGCTTACCGCTACCTCAACAAATTAGCCATGAAACTTTTTCTTTTAAATATAAATGTTGAAAATGGCGAATAAGAAAGTAAGAACCCGTGCTACCGCGTCCGGGGTAACCGACGGTATGAGACCAAGAATTGAAAATTGCGTCTCAATTCAAATAATTCAGAAAATTCAGAAAATTCAAATAATTTTCAAAAATTACGTCTCAGCTCCATAGAGCATCACAGAGCCGACGAGGGCGTTGAAAATCCGCAGCTTCGTTGTGCGACTGATGTTTGGTTTTCGCCAGAGATGACGGTTCAGTCTGCCCATGGCAGAAGACGCTTTGGATATTCTCGCTTGTAGTTCAGAAAGAAGCGAGTCATCTGAAGAAATTATGGAGCCCAGGTAGGTGAACCTTTGGACAACTTCGATGCTAGTGGTCCTATCCAGGCTAACTGAAGGATTGACAGCAGGGGAGGATGGGTCTATGGCCATAATTTTCGTTTTAGTCCAGTTTATCTGCAGTCCTACTTTTGCAGCCTCTTCTCGTAGGATTCGAAGCGCTTCCAGCAACTGCTCCATGGAGTCCGCCAGAAGGGCCAAGTCATCGGCAAAATCAGCATCTGTAATGACAAGATCTCCAAACTTGAGTCGAAAGCTGAGACGCGAAGTAGTCCTTGTCGTAACGTAGTCTATGATGACATTGAAGAGCTCTGGGGCCACTGCACATCCTTGGCGCACTCCTGTCGTGATTTGGAAGAACGGGCTGTGCCGGCCGTTTACTTGAACACAGCTCTCCGTCCCATGGTGTAGAGCTTTGAAGAGTCTGCAGTATTTCTCAGGGAGGCATGTCGATTCTAGAATCCGCCAAAGAAATTCTCGGTCCACTGAGTCGAACGCAGCACGGAAGTCGACGAAGGTAAAAAAAGCTGTTGTCGGAACTCCGTGGCTTTTTCTATGATTTGTCGGATCGTAAAAATCTGCTCGACGGATGAGCGGTCCGACATGAAACCAGCTTGCTCCGGTCACCGGATTTTACGAATGATATTTCGACATCGATCTAGCAGGACCATTGAGAAAAGTTTTCCCGGGACAGACAGTAGGGTTATTCCACGGTAGTTCGAGCAGTCGCTTCTAGAGCCTTTCCTCTTCCACAAAGGGATAATGACACCCTTCCGCCAATCTTCGGGAATTATCTCGGTTTGCCAAATTGTAGAGAACAGGGTGTGGAGAAACAGGAGCATAACAGGACCTGCATATGTTAGCAGCTCTGAACTCAGGCCACAGATACCGGCAGCTTTATTGTTCTTGAGCCTTTTTACTGCATTTCCAACTTCGGAGGGGCTGAAAGGCTCGTCTGGAGGAGTATTGGCTCCGGGTCTTGGACTGCCAGGTTGGCTGGGACTATCAGTAGGAGGCATAGACGGGCTAGTGTTGTTCAGGAGTGAGCAGAAGTGGTCCTTCCACCGCTCGAGACAAGAACCCTCATCAGAGAAAAGTGTCCCGTCCCTGGATAGGACGGGTCCCAACGCTGGTGTTTTATTTTCTGTGAGATCACGGGGGTGCTTGAACAGGCTACCCATGTCTTTCTTTTTTGCTGCTATTTCGATTTCATCGGATTTCCTTGCAACAAACTGAGTTGGGTCTCGGTGAATAAGTCGGTTCCGCACTCCATTGAGCCTTCGATAGGTGGCCATGTCCCCAAGAAGTCTTGCCCTCTGCCTTTGCTCTATGACCTGCAGTGTTTCGTCAGTTAGCCACGATTTCTTCGGGAAACTTCGCTTGCCAAGCACCGGCTGTGCTGCTTCGCTAGTCTGCGATTTAAAATACTTCCAGGCGTCTTCGCTGCTGTTGAGTGTGCCAAGGAGCTCAAAGCGATTTGATATCTCAACACTATACTTCTGGCGAGTATCTGGCTCCTTTAGTTTCCCAATATCCGCTGCTACTGGTTTTCTTTCCGATCGCTGTGCACGGAGGCGAAGCTGGACAACAGCACACACAAGCCTGTGATCTGCATTTCCGAGCTCTGCTGATCTGCAAGTTCTGCAGTTCTTCAGCGATGATCTCCAGCGTTTAGAAATAATGACGTAGTCAATCATCTTCTTTGTGCGACCGTCGTTACTATATCACGTTACTGGTGGATAGTCTTACGTTGAAAGTAGGTGTTTGCGATCACAAGTTCATGGGATCGGCACATTTCGAGTAGGCGAAGGCCGTTATTGTTCAGTGGGTCGGGGGATACAGGTCCAATTGTGCCACGCCAAACACCCATATCATCTCGCACTGTAACATTGAAGTCACCGAGAAGAACAGTGACATCGTGGGGGGACACTGTTGACAGACATCTGGACAGAGCAGATTAGAACTCTTCCTTGGTTACGTCGTCAGAATCGTTTGTCGGCGTATAGCATATGAAAATTGTCATTTTGCCATTCTTGTGCCCAAAGCGGGTCTTCATTAGTCTGTCTGATGCAGCTTCTTGCAAGAGTAAGGCCTTTCTTGCAAGGCCGTTTAGCGCAAGGCCAACACCATTTCTTCTCATGCTCCCTCCAGACCAGACAAACGAGTGATTATCGCGTATTCGCTCTTCTCCACTTCCAGTAAGACCGGTTTCTCTGAGACCTGCAATCGCCACTTTATTCTTACGAAGTTCTTGAGAAAGTAGGTTCTTTGATGCAGGTGCATTCAGGGTCAAAACATTCCAGGTGTCTATTCGAAGCCCCCTTTGGTCTAGAAGGTCTAGTCTGTCAGTCTTTCTGACGTCGTCAGCATGTCCGTTGACGCGCGATGGTCGAGATCTTAACAGGGGGTCCGGATCCCAGGCTATGTAGTCACTTTGCGTGGCACTTGATTTTCAGGTGAAGGGTTGCTAGCCCAACCGACCCTAGGTCTGGAATCTGATTAGAGCTAGGTTTAACCTAGATACTGAGATTCCCGGGGTGGGCTCCACCCGCCACATGAGGTTGCAGCCACCCTGATCGGAGTATTTAGTTAGGGGATGACCCCATATCCAGAGGCACGTGGTCAGCAGACAAGGTCTGCATCATTCCGGACGAACTCCATCCGCCTCCAACACATCCAATTAAAATTTTTTAAGAGCAATCTTGGTGCATGCTCTTAAAGTTCAAGGAACCGTACCTTTGAGCAGGATAATTCACCGACTGTTATCCTGGCAAGGGTAATAACTTATACCCTGGGGGCATATGAGTTTCCATTGAAATATTTGCTACGGAAATTGGAAAAGGGGCTCATTTGATTGGAAATTCAAAGGTCTAGTGCCCTTTTTAATAGTCAAAAGAGATTTAAGGGCAACTAGCCCCCCTCTCTCTCCCACCTTTTCCCCAAACACATCCAATCAAATTTTTAAGATAGCCATTTTGTTCAGCGTTGCGGATTTCCAGATAGAAATTATATGTTTGAGGAGGACACTTCTCCACGGCTCTCGGGGCAAGGGTTTTAAGTTATGCCCTGGGGGCATATAAGGTTTTTGCAGAACGCGTTGTGGTAGAAACTTCAAAAAGGGCTCATTTGATTGAAAATTGAAATGGCTAGTGCCCTTTTAATAGTCGAAAGTGATTGGAAGGCAACTAACCCCCCTTCTAAGCCCAACATTTCCCCAAGCATATCAAATCAAAATTTTTAGAAAATCATTTTGTTCCACGCAGTTTAAAGTTCAGGAAATTATACCTTTGAGCAGGACACCCCCCCCCCATAGTCTTTAGGGCAAGGGTTATAAGTTATGCCCTGGGGGAATATAAGGTTTTTATTGATATGTTTGTCTTTGAAAACGGCTCATTCGATTGGAAATTCAAAGGGATAGTGAAATTTTTAATAGTCGAAAGTGATTTGAGTGCAACTAACCCCCCTCTCTCGCCCACCTTTTCCCCAAACACATCCAATCAAAATTTTTAGATAGCCATTTTATTCAACGCAGTTCAAAGTTTTGGAAATTAGGCGTTTAATGATGACAACCCACCCCCCCCCCCACAACCCTCAGGGCAAGGGTTTTAAGTTATGCCCTGGGAGCAGGTAAGGTTTTTATTAAAATTGATGTTGTAAAAACATCCAAAAGGGCTCATTCAATTGAAAATTGAAAGGGCTATTGCCCTATTAATAGTTGAAAGTGATTGAAGGGCAAATAACCCCCCTCTCATGCCCACTAGGTTCACCAACACAACACTTTAAAATATTGATATATTCATTTTTTTTAACGGAGCTGACATGTCAAGCCATAAGATCTTTACAAGTGATAAACACATCAGAGTTTCTAGTTTCCGGGGGTCTACTTTTGACCTGGGGGCATGTCTAGTTTACATAAAAATTTGTTGAAGAAATTTCAAAAGGGGCTCATTTGATTGGAAATTGAAATTGCCCTTTTTAATAGTCGAAAGTGAGCGGAGAGTAATTAACCCCCCTCTTACGCCCTCCATTTCCCCAAACACACTCAATCAAAGTTTAGAGATGACCATTTTGTTCAACGTAGTTGAAAGTTCTGGAAATTATGTGTTTGAGAATGACAAACCCCCCAGAATCCCCAGGGCAATGGTTGTAATTTATACCCTTGAGACATATAAGGTTTTTCATTATAAGAGTGGTGATAAGAATTTCAACAGGGGCATATTCAATTGGAAATTGAGAGGGCTAGTGTTAATAGCCGAAAGTGATTGGACGATAACGAATCCCTTTTTCTCGCCCACCAGTCCCCCAAATACATCAATTCAAAATTTTCAGATAGCCATTTTGTTCAATGTAGCTGAAAGTTGCCGACAATAGGTCTTTGAGGTAGACAACCCCCCCCCCCCCTAGCCCTCAGGGCGAGGGTTGTAAGTTATCAGTAGTAACCGTACAAATACTTGAGAACCTACCCGCAAACCTACGCCAGAGGCAGCGGGTATGCGTGTAAGTTTTCAACGAATTGGGGTTACCAGGGTCATTTGCAAAGAGGTATCATTTCTATAGAAGCTATAGTAATTTGAAATATCATATGGAATTTGCTTGAAGGTATATACTTTGCGTACGGGCCCATAGCAAACAGGTTGGTTATAATCTGTTCTGGTTCAAGTTTTTTCTGACACAATTAACTGAATTTCTATTTCATGATATACTAGTTTTTTTTTAGGTTAGATCAGTGTCGGAAAAACCGGTGTATCTTTAAAAAACTTGTATATATTTTTAGTTTTCTTTACAATTCATATTAGTAAGAGAATTGAATTCAAAGAGAATAGTTTTTATTTGCAAGGATATTAGTAGAGGAAAAAAATGAGTGGTGCATTTACATTATTGGAGATTAATGATGGAGCTATCAACAGTGATGAAATTACTTCTTTAGTTTACGAGATTTGCGAATTTTTTGCGAAGAGGTATTAGCATAAACGTATTGAGATGGTTAAGAATGTAAGGTATGAAATTTGCCCATTGTTAGCATTGGAAAGTATAGCCTACGGATTTTTTTTTGTTGTGGGCGGGAGATTTTTCGCAGGGGCGATATTTCACAGGAAGGACTTTCCGTAGGGAGGGAAGTTCCCGGGGGTAAACCTTCCAGAGGACATTTTACACAGGGGATTTTGCCAGATTTCATTGTACTTTCCAGGATTTGTCGAACTTTCTCTTTGGCGACTCAATTTTACACGTGGAGATCTCCCAGTGGAATTGTACGGGGGAAATCTTCCGCAGGGTTGGCATCGTCTGGGGGGTTTTCCTGTGGGAGATGGGGTATTTTCTGCAGAAGAAATTCTCCGTGGGAGAATTTTTCATGGGAGAATATTTCTGTTGGGAGGGGGGGATTTCCAGGAAAAATTTTCCGTGGAGGGGGATTTCGGGAATGATTTGAAAAACAATCACATACTAATATAAAAAACAAACCTTTCTCAAGTGAAAGTAGGCTTAGGAGAATATCCCAGGCCTAATTGTGCGCCTGAAATTTTCCTGGGGAAATTTTAAGTGAAAATAGAATTTTTTTTAAGGGGACTGTCCGGGGGGGGGGACTGTCAAAGGGAGGAACTGTCCCTGGAGGTATTTGTCGTGGGAGTATGTTTCAGGGACGAGGGGGGGTGTTCACGGCATTATCTGAAAAACTATCTGAAATCTAATAAAAAGTTTTTTCAAATGGTAGTAAAGAGCAAGATTAAAGCCTAATACGAACAGAAATCATTCCGTATATGAGGGGGCTACCCCCTCCTCAATACCTAGCTTTTTACGCTAAAGTGTGACACCCCAATTAATTAATAACGACTCGCCTGAAACACAAGGGCCTGAAATTAGATTAACAAGCATTTTTGAACTACGAATGTTGCTCCTTAATTTTAGTTGAAAAAATTGCTCTATATTTAATAGATTAAAGGTTAACCAAAATATTCTAATTATGATGATAATTAAAAATTGTTTTCTTTTCAGTTTTTGCCAAAAACTTTTGCATTTTTCTGTTGACCAAATGGAAAAGGAGGAAAAAATCCGTCGTCAAAATAATACCAAGAGAGCATACATACATACATAGAGTTCGATGGGACTTTAGGTTTTAATTGACAATAGCTGAATTAGTGTCGACTTAGTGTTTTACCCTCGGCAGTAGGGTTGCCACCACAACGAAATAAAAATCACCAGTATTTCACTAAGAAAATCACCAAAAATCACCATTTTTTCACCAAGAAAATCACCGAAAATCACCAATATGTCATCAAAATCACTCAAAAATCACCGAAAATCAGTGGTCAACAATAATAGGCTTCACAGTAAAAGACGCGTTGGTCATCCTGAGCTAAAACGTTATATTTTTCAAAGGCAACTGCTCAAGAAGGAATAGAATTTATACCAACAACCAGAATTCTAGCCAAAACTGAAACTGTGACCTTAAAATTCGGTTTCTGGACATAAAGAACCTTTTTATTTATTTAATTACTACTTTACTTTTCTTTGTCTTTACTTTGCAAAATCTTTTCTTTTTCTTTTTACTAGGTTTCCATTCAAAAGAATAATCACAATAATCCTCTTTTGTCATCAAATCGAATTTCATTTATTTCTGAGCGTTTTTAATTCCCAATGCCATAGTTGGTCTCATTAACGGTAAAATTTAGCTCTGGAAAATACCACTTTTTGGTCTTCGAATAGGGTGGTGCCAACCCTGCTCGACAGTCACAGCTACTCTGATCGTTTTATGTTTGAACTCTAGTCGACTTTTTGTAATTCCCTTCACTGAGTGAGTACCCAGAGCTTAGTCTGTCAAGAATTTTACAGGTTATGACTTTGGTGGTCTTCTCCATTAAAGTAAAAAAAAAAACACCGTTGAAGTTACTCAGAAGATTTTCGGACCTTGTCAGAACTACAGTAAGCGCAGAGATAGATCGACTACCGGATTCAGGGTCTGAGCAAAATAATAGATGTTGACATACTGTCGACAAAGACTAATTAGAACTTCGAGTCAAAATGAATCCAAATAGGCTTTAACGCACATTTTTTCTATCACGTCGACAGAGCTAACAAATTGAACGAGCCTTAGCATTTCTTTGCAGTTAAATTGGAAACGATCATATTTTATTTCATGGGTTTGAAATAAGAGAAGCTTTTTTTGCAATCTTTTTATTGATTAATTGAAACAACAAGTTTTTTTTAACTGAAAGTAAGGAGCAACATTAAAACTTAAAATGAACAGAAATTAGTCTGTATATGAAAGGGCCTGTCCCCGCCTCCTCACCTCGCTCTGTCCGCTAAATTTTTTTATTTTTTTAAAAAAAAAAAAATTAGTGAGTCCGAGTCCCCGTTTTGCGTTGTGAGCGGGGCGTTGAGGCGGGGACCGCCCCGTTCATATAAAGAATAATTTATGTTCGTTTTAAGTTTTAATGTCGCTCCTTACTTTCAGTTAAAAAAACTTGTTTTTTTTAATTTAATTTCTGAACGTTTCGTTTTTGAATTAATGCAGCTTTGATTTTGGTTCACCGTACATTAATAATTAAAACGAAATTCGTATACTAATTTTTTTTTTTTGCTAAATGGCTTTCTCGAAATTTTGTTCAGATGTACCTTACGAATTAACTTATGTAACGAATTTCTATATTCGTATGTTTTTATTACGTATATGAGGGTGTTCGCCTCGTATATGAGGGGGTTCGCCCCTTCGTCAATACCTCACTCTTTAGGCTAAAGTTTGTTTATTGCTTTCAAAAGAGCTATTTATTCTAATTAAGCGACCTTTTTGATTCAGGGGTCATTTTTAATGAATTGGAACAAAATTTGAACTTAGCGTGAAAGGCGAGGTGTTGAGGAGGAGGGAACCCCCCTAAGATACGTCATAATTTTGGTTCATTTTAGGTTTTAGTGTTTCTGCATACTTTCAGTTGAAATTTTTTTTTTAATATTTCTAATGCACTATAACATATAGCGCTACAAACATCAGAATCCACTGCAGAGGGATAATTTATCTGTAAAAGAGGGGTTATTATTTCCTTACTAAATTTTTCTTCTTTTTTTTTTTTTAAGGAGGAAGTGGATTCATGCAATTACTCTCCCCTGAAAAGCGACCGAGATGGAACGATACCACATCGATGCAAGCTACCAAAATACACGGTGAAAATATCCCTTTACACATTGACAACGATTCGAGTGAAACATGAAAACAGTTAAGGACACTTGTAAAAACACAGAAAAAGGACAAACATAGCCTTCTGTATAATGGTAGAGATGTGAGACGCTTTAGTATATTAAATCACGACATTAACTACCCTGTTTTATCTTTATACCCCTTTTTTTAGTTTTGCTAATCATTACAAAAAAAGAAAATTCTTCAGTTAACAAATAGATTTTTTTTTTATTTTTTTAATTTTTATTTAAATTGTGATATAGAAATTAAATGTTATTAAATGTTTAAAAACTTAAAAACGGTTAATAGACGACTCGAATTTCACTTTAAGCAATTGTAACAATAGTAGATTTTCAACAGATGATAAATCTTCCATCAAATCATGAGTATAAAATACTATTTCATATCCAGCCTGCCCTGGAAAAAAAGTTATTATTAACCATTTTGGAGAAACCTAAATTGTTAAAAAAACAGAAAATTATTACCAGCACAAAGAGATTTTTTTTTTTTTTTTTTTTTTTTTTAATTTTTCTTTAAATTTTTTTTTATAAATAAATTGCAATTAAATTTTAAAAAATTTAAAAAAGTTTAATATAAGAATCTAATGTAAATTTAATAAATTTTAAAAAAATTATATTTTAAAAAGATTATAAATCTTCCATCAAATCATGAGTAGAAAATACACTTTCAGATCCAGCATGCCAGGGAACACACTTTCATATTCAGCATGTAGGAGAACCCTAAATGGTCACCCCCTAAAAGGTAAGTTAACCCTAAATGGTTATTGGTTAGTGAACTGTAATCTGTTTGAATATGATAAAAGCTTGTGGAGTACTACATTACGTTATATAAACAGACTGGGATTCTATGATAGAGTGATTACACCACTTAATAATACTGGTCAGGAACTGAGAACTGGCCAGGAGGAAGTCAGTGGAATTTGCAAAAGTTAAAAAAAATCTAAAATAGTTCTTGCAATACCAAAGTTATTCTTACAAAGTAAAAAACTACTTTACACAAATCTAAAATAGTTCTAACAGATTAAAAAACATTTGCTACATAATACAAAACACTTGCTTCAAAATATGAAAATTCTAACAACATCCCAAATAGTTCTAATTGAATACAAAAGTTCAAACGTATTCTAAAAATAATGTTTACTGAACATAAATAATTCTTAAAAAATACAAGAAGTTCTAAAATAGTTCTTACAAAACAAAAATTATTCTTACAAAATAGAAAAAATATTTTAAACGAATCCAAAATAGTTCTAGCAGAATAAAAAATAGTTACTACAAAATATAAAATGCTTTTCAAAAATAGCAAAAATTCTAAAAACATCGAAAACAGTTCTTACAGAATACAAAAAGTTCAGAAAAATCCGGAAATAGTTCTTACAAAATATAAAAATACTTTAGACAAATCCAAAATAGTTCTAACAGAATAAAAAATAGTTCTTGAAAAATACAAAATACTTGTTACAAAACCAAAATATTTCTAACAACATTAAAAATAGTTCTTACAGAATATAAAAGTTCAAAAAAAATCCAAAGCATTTCTTACAAAACAGAAATAATTCTTAAAAAATACAAAAAGTTTTAAGAAATCCAAAATAGCTCTTAGAAAACAAAAATTATTCTTAATAAATACGAAAATACTTTACACAAATCCACAACAGTTCTAACAGAATATAAAATACTTGGTGCAAAATACCAAATACTTGCTTCAAGACACTAAATTTCTAACAACATCCCAAATAGTTATTATAGCATACAAAAAATTCAAACTTATTCCAAAAATAATTCTTACAAAGCAGAAACAATTCTTGCAAACTACAAAAAGTTGTAAGAAAATCGAAAATAGTTCTTAAACAACAAAAACTATTCTTAAAAATAGAAAAAATCCTTTACACAAATCCAAAATAGTTTTAACAGAATTAAAAATAGCTTCTGCAAAATATGAAATACTTGTCACAAAGCACGAAAATTCACAAATTCCAAAAATAGTTCTTAAAAAACAAAAATCATTCTTACGAAATACAAAAATATTTTAGACAAATCCAAAATAGTACTAACAGAATAAAAAATAGTTGTTGAAAAACTTTAAATAATTGTTACAAAACAAAAATATTTATTAAAACATCAAAAATATTTCTTACAGAATATAAAAAGTTCAAACAAAATCAAAATTGTTCTTACGAAACATAAATAGTTCTTAAAAAATATAAAAAGTTCTAAGAAATCCAAAATAGTTCTTACAAAACAAAAATTATTCGTAGTAAATACAAAAATACTTTACACAAATCCACAATAGTTCTAACAGAGTAAAAAAATACTTGGTGCGAAATACCAAATACTTGCTTCAAGACACTCAATTTCTAACAACATCCCAAATAGTTATTATAGCATACAAAAAATTCAAACATATTCCAAAAATAATTCTTACAAATCAGAAACAATTCTTGCAATATACAAAAAGTTGTAAGACAATCAAAAATAGTTCTTAAACAACAAAAACTATTCTTAAAAATAGAAAAAATCCTTTACAAAAATCAAAAATAGTTCTAACAGAGTTAATAATATATTATGAAAAATATGAAATAAGTGTCAAAAATCATTGAAATTCTAAAAACACAGAAAGTATTTCTTACAGGATACAAAAAGTTCAATCAAAATCCGAAAATAGTTCTTAAAAAACAAAAATTATTCTTACGAAATACAAAAATATTTTAGACAAATCCAAAATAATACTAACAGAATAAAAAATAGTTGTTGCAAAATTCGAAATACTTGTTACAAAACAAAAAGATTTCTAACAACATCAAAAATAGTTCTTACAGAATATAAAAAGTTCAAACAAAATCTAAATTGTTCTTACAAAACAGAAATAATTCTTAAAAAATATAAAAAGTTGTAATAAATACAAATTATTTATTACAAAACAATAAATTATTCTTAAAAAACAAAAAATAGTTAACACAAATCCAAAATAGTTCTAACAGAATAAAAAATACTTGGTGCAAAGTACAAAATACTTGCTTTAAAACATTAAATTTCTAACAACACCCCAAAAACTCTTGGATACACACAATACTGAAATTTCATTCAAGAAATTATACAAAATATTTGTAAGTAAGTAACAAGCTCTTTATTGATTTCACCTCTTGAATATACAGTACAGATACTTCATTCAAGAAACGTGATTAAACACGTTTTGAAACTACATGCTATTTTTATGCCTGTCCTTGGCACCTTTCCAAACGAGCGGGGTTTCCCCACTGGTTCCTACACAGTGCAAAAAAGTGATCAGTACGAGAACACCACGTTTTCAATCAGATTGGTTTTTTAGGGAGCAATCGGAAGAGATATTTACAGTCGACATAGCTTTATTTCATTTTTTTAAGGTTCATTTAGACGAGGTTACGGGCGCGCACGTAACCTCGTATTTTATATTCTGTTAGAACTATTGTGGATTTGTGTAAAGTATTTTCGTATTTATTACGAATAATTTTTGTTTTGTAAGAACTATTTTGGATTTCTTAAAACTTTTTGTATTTTTTAAGAATTATTTCTGTTTTGTAAGAAATACTTTAGATTTTGTTTGAACTTTTATATTATGTAAGAACTATTTTTAATGTTTTTAGAAATATTTTGTTTTTTTAACAATTATTTTGTATTTTGAAAGAAATATTTTTTATTCTGTTAGAAATATTTTGGATTTGTATAAAGTATTTTTATATTTTGTAAGAACTATTTCAGGATTTTTCTGAACTTTTTATATTCTGTAAGAACTGTTTTCGATGTTTTTAGAATTTTTGCTATTTTTGAAAAGCATTTTATATTTTGTAGTAACTATTTTTTATTCTGCTAGAACTATTTTGGATTCGTTTAAAATATTTTTTATATTTTGTAAGAATAATTTTTGTTTTGTAATAACTATTTTAGAGATTTTTTTATTTTTTAAGAATTATTCCTTCTCATCAGACATTGGTGTTGTAACATGTTTGAACCTGTTTATGCAATTGGATCTATTTATTGTGCTTAAAGGATTTTAATAATTTGAATATCGGGTTTAGTCTGAAATATCAAATGTATTTTAATATCTAATAAACCTTTTGAATTTGTTTAAAATAGTTTTGTACCTTTTAATAATAAATTTGGTATTGAAAGAACTATTTTGGATTTTTTTTAACTTTTGCAAATTCCACTGACTTCCTCCTGGCCATTTCTCAGTTCCTGACCAGTATTATTAAGTGGTGTAATCACTCTATCATAGAATCCCAGTCTGTTTATATAACGTAATGTAGTACTCCACAAGCTTTTATCATATTCAAACAGATTACAGTTCACTAACCAATAACCATTTAGGGTTAACTTACCTTTTTAGGGGGTGACCATTTAGGGTTCTCCTACATGCTGAATATGAAAGTGTGTTCCCTGGCATGCTGGATCTGAAAGTGTATTTTCTACTCATTATTTGATGAAAGATTTATAATCTGTTTAAAATATACTATTTTTAAAATTTCTTAAATTTAAATTCGATTCGTATATTAACCTTTTTTAAATTGTTAAACATTTAATAGCCTTTAATTTCTAAATCACAATGTACATAAAAATTAAAAAAAAAAAAAAAAAAAAATATTTGGTCGCTGAAGCATTTTCGTGTTTTGGAACCATTTAGGGTTTTCCTACATACTGAATATGAAAGTGTGTTCCCTGGCATGCTGGATCTGAAAGAGTATTTTCTACTCATGATTTGATGGATGATTTATCATCTGTTGAAAATCTACTATTGTTACAATTTCTTAAAGTGAAATTAGATTCTTATATTAACCGTTTTGTAATTTTTAAAAAATTAATATCATTTAATTTCTAAATCAAAAGGTACAGAAACATTAAAAAAAAAAAAAAAAAATCTCTTTGGTCGTTGAAGCATTTTCGTGTTTTGGAATGCTTAGCATAACGATATCACGGGGTATAATGATATCAAAGGATATTTCATTGCGTGTTTTAATATACTAAAGCGTCTCACATCTCTACCATTATACAGAAGGCTATGTTTGTCCTTTTTCTGTGTTTTTACAAGTGTCCTTAACTGTTTTCTTGTTTCACTCGAATCGTTGTCAATGTGTAAAGGGATATTTTCACCGTGTATTTTGGTAGCTTGCATCGATGTGGTATCGTTCCATCTCGGTCGCTTTTCAGGGGGATATTAATTTCATTAAAAAACTTCCTCCTTAAAAAAAAAAAAGAAGAAAAATTTAGTAAGGAAATAATAACCCATCTTTTACAGATAAATTGTCCATCTAAAGTTGATCCTTATGGTTGTGGTGCTCTATGTTTTAGGGTATTAGAAATATCACAAAAAAAAGTCAAACTGAAAGTAAGGAGAAACACTAAAACTTAAAATGAACCAAAATTATTACGTATATGAGGGGGTTCCCTCCTCCTCAACACCTCGCCTTTCACGCTAAGTTCATATTTTGTTCCAAGTCACTAAAAATGAGCCCTGAATCAAAAAGGTTGCTTAATTAGAATAAATAGCTCTTTTAAAAGCACTGAACAAACTTTAGCCTAAAGAGTGAGGTATTGACGAAGGGGCGACCCCCCTCATATACGAGGCGAACTCCCTCATATACGTAATAAAAACATACGAATATAGAAATTCGTTACATAATTTAATTCGTAAGGTACATCTGAACAAAATTTCTAGAAAGCCATTTATCAAAAAAAAAATTAGTCTACTAATTTATTTTTAATTATTATTTTAATGTGAGCCAAACGCATATCTTAATTAATTAAAAAATGAAACGTTCAGAAATTAAATAAAAAAAAAAACAAGTTTTTTAAAATGAAACTAATGAGAGACATTAAAACTTAAAACTAACAGAAATTATTCTGTATATGAAAGGGGCTGTCCCCTCCTTAACGCCTCGCTCTTTACGCCAAAATTTGACTCTGTCTCACGACTTTATTTTTTTTTAAAACAATAAAAAACTTTCGCGTAAAGAGCGAGGCGTTGAGGAGGGGACAGTCCCTTTCATATACAGAATAATTTCTGTTCAATTTAAGTTTTAATGTTGCTCCTTACTTTCAGTTAAAAAAAACTTGTTTTTTCAATTAATCAATACAAAGATTGCAAAAAAGCTTCTCTTATTTCAAACCCATGAAATAAAATATGATCGTTTCCAATTTGACTGCAAAGAAATGCTAAGGCTCGTTCAATTTGTTAGCTCTGTCGACGTGATAGAAAAAATGTGCGTTAAAGCCTATTTGGATTCATTTTGACTCGAAGTTCTAATTAGTCTTTGTCGAAAGTATGTCAACATCTATTATTTTGCTCAGACCCTGAATCCGGTAGTCGATCTATCTCTGCGCTTACTGTAGTTCTGACAAGGTCCAAAAATCTTCTGAGTAACTTCGACGGTGTTTTTTTTTTTTTTTACTTTAATGGATAAGACCACCAAAGTCATAACCTGTAAAATTCTTGACAGACTAAGCTCTGGGTACTAACTCAGTGAAGGGAATTACAAAAAGTCGACTAGAGTTCAAACATAAAACGACCAGAATAGCTGTGACTGTCGAGCAGGGTTGGCACCACCCTACTCGAAGACCAAAAAGTGGTATTTTCCAGAGCTAAAGTTTACCGTTAATGAGACCAACTATGGCATTGGGAATTAAAAACGCTCAGAAATAAATGAAATTCGATTTGATGACAAAAGAGGATTATTGTGATTATTCTTTTGAATGGAAACCTAGTAAAAAGAAAAAGAAAAGATTTTGCAAAGTAAAGACAAAGAAAAGTAAAGTAGTAATTAAATAAATAAAAAGGTTCTTTATGTCCAGAAACCGAATTTTAAGGTCACAGTTTCAGTTTTGGCTAGAATTCTGGTTGTTGTTATAAATTCTATTCCTTCTTGAGCAGTTGCCTTTGAAAAATATAACGTTTTAGCTCAGGATGACCAACGCGTCTTTTACTGTGAAGCCTATTATTGTTGACCACTGATTTTCGGTGATTTTTGAGTGATTTTGATGACATATTGGTGATTTTCGGTGATTTTCTTGGTGAAAAAATGGTGATTTTTGGTGATTTTCTTAGTGAAATACTGGTGATTTTTATTTCGTTGTGGTGGCAACCCTACTGCCGAGGGTAAAACTCTAAGTCGACACTAATTCAGCTATTGTCAATTAAAACCTAAAGTCCCATCGAACTCTATGTATGTATGTATGATCTCTTGGTATTATTTTGACGACGGATTTTTTCCTCCTTTTCCCATTTGGTTAACAGAAAAATGCAAAAGTTTTTGGCAAAAACTGAAAAGAAAACAATTTTTAATTATCATCATAATTAGAATATTTTGGTTAACCTTTAATCTATTAAATATAGAGCAATTTTTTCAACTAAAATTAAGGAGCAACATTCGTAGTTCGAAAATGCTTGTTAATCTAATTTCAGGGCCTTGTGTTTCAGGCGAGTCGTTCTTAATGAATTGGGGTGTCACACTTTCTCGTAAAAAGCTAGGTATTGAGGAGGGGGTAGCCCCCTCATATACGGAATGATTTCTGTTCGTATTAGGCTTTAATCTTGCTCTTTACTACCAATTGAAAAAACTTTTTATTAGATTTCAGATAGGTTTTCAGATAATGCCGTGAACTCCCCCCCTCTTCCATGAAAAATACTCCCACGAAAAATACCTCCATGGACAGTTCCTCCCTTTGTAAGTCCCCCCCCCCGGACAGACCCCTTAAAAAAAATTATATTTTCACTTAAAATTTACCCAGGAACATTTCAGGCGCACAATTAGGCCTGGGATATTCTCCTAAGCCTACTTTCACTTGAGAAAGGTTTGTTTTTTATATTAGTATGTGATTGTTTTTCAAATCATTCCCGAAATCGCCCCTCCACGGAAAATTTTTCTTGGACCTCTCCCCCTACCAACAGAAATATTCTCCCATGAAAAATTATCCCACGGAGAATTTTTTCTGCAGAAAATACCCCCTGTCCCTCAGGAGAACCCCCCAGATGATACCAACCCTGCGGCAGATTTCCCCCGTACACTTCCACTGGGAGATCTCCACGTGTAAAATTGAGTCGCCAAAGAGAAAGTTCGACAAATCCTGGAAAGTACAATGAAATCTGGCAAAATCCCCTGTGTAAAATGTCCTCTGGAATGTTTACCCCCGGGAACTTCCCTCCCTACGGAAAGTCCTTCCTGTGAAATATCGCCCCCTGCGGAAAATCTCCCGCCCGCAACAAAAAAAAATCCGTAGGCTATACTTTCCAATGCTAACAATGGGCAAATTTCATACCTTACATTCTTAACCATCGCAATACCTTTACGCTAATACCTCTTCGCAAAAAATTCGAAAATCTCGTAAACTAAAGAAGTAATTTCATCACTGTTGATAGCTCCATCATTAATCTCCAATAATGTAAATGCACCACTCATTTTTTTCCTCTACTAATATCCTTGCAAATAAAAACTATTCTCTTTTAATTCAATTCTCTTACTAATATGAATTGTAAAGAAAACTAAAAAGATATACAAGTTTTTTAAAGATACACCGGTTTTTCCGACACTGATCTAATCTAAAAAAAACTAGTATATCATGAAATAGAAATTCAGTCAATTGTGTCAGAAAAAACTTGAACCAGAACAAATTATAACCAACCTGTTTGGTACGGGCACGTACGCAAAGTATATACCTTCAAGCAAATTCCATATGATTTTTCAAATTACTATAGCTTCTATAGAAATGATACCTCTTTGCAAATGACCCTGGTAACCCAATTCGTTGAAAACTTACACACATACCCGCTGCCTCAGGCGTAGGTTTGCGTGTAGGTTCTCAAGTAATTGTACGGTTACTACTGTTATCCCCTGGGAGCATATAAGGTTTATATTGAAAGCGTTGTCATAGATACTTCAAAAGAGCTCATTTGATTGGAAATTGAAAGGGCTAGTGCCTTTTTTAATAGTTGAAAGTGATGAGAGAAAGACTAACGCCCCTCTCACGCCCAACATTTTCCCAGATACATCCAATCAAAATTTTGAGGTAGCTATTTGTTTTAATGTAGTTAAAAGTTCTGGAGGTTATGTCTTAGAGGATGACAACCACCCTCACATCCCTTAGGGTAAGAGTTGTAATTTATGCCCTGGGGACATAGAAGGTGTTTATAGGAAGTGTTGTCTAGAAACTCAAAAAGGGCTCATTTGACTGGAAATTGAAAGGCCTAGTGCCCTTTTTAATAGTCGAAAGTGATTGAAGGCTTGACATTTTTATAGTAAAGATCGATGTGGGCATAATGTATTATTTTGTTGTTGTTGTTTAAACCAGGACACTTTGTATCGAAGGAGTTGTCGTAGGAAGTTCGAAAAGGGCTCATTCGATTGAAAATAGAAAGGGCTGATGCCCTTTTTAATAGTCAAAAGGGATTGGAGGAAAAGTAATCCCCCTGCCACGCCCACCCTCCCATTTGACTTTATGTTTCAAAACTAAATGTTGCCGTAAGATTAAATCAATATGCACTGTGTTAATGCTAATTCCCAATAAGGCATCTCAGCTGTATCCCAAGAACGACTGAGGGTTTTATGTTCAAACTTTTGGGGCTGCTTCTGCTCTTAACATTTAACCAAATCAAAATGGCGTTAGTGTAACCTAGCTATCAAAGAAAGTAAACAGATTTTTTTGTGAATGGTATCAAGTTTTCCATTTCAGGTCAACTACACGAGGTAAGAAAGTAAATTAAACACTTCTATTTGTGTCCAGATTTTTAAGAGGGTGTATATTGTTAAAAATTGCTGAAATTTTTTCTCCAGCATACCAACATCAGGCAAAATTATAAATCTTGAAATAAAATAAAAAGATTTAAAGTATTATTTTCTTTTTCTCTGAAAAGACTATGTCAATATAAGCCGAACAGAAATTAATTAAAAAAAAGTTTTTCCACAAAATAGATTTTTCAAAGAAAAGTAAAGAACTCCATTAAACAAAAAATGAGCAAAAATCAAATCAAATAATCTACCAAGCGTGAAACTACCACAAATCAGCATCGATAAATAAATGAAACTCAAAACGAACAGAAATTACAATAAATAACCGAGTCAAACTCAAAATGAGTAGAAATTAGCATAAGTTGGGCTCAAAACCCCTATGCCTTCCCAAGGCCAGAACATAATTGGCACTTTACTGAAAAAAATACAAATGAATGTTTATTGTCAGTTATTACACATATACTGATATTTAGTAATCAAAATCTTAATATTATTTGATTTATTAAAGTTTTAAAAGTAAAAACATTTATATTTTTTTTCAGTAAAGTGGAAATTATGTTCTGGCCTTGGGAAGGCATTGTGGTTTTGAGCCCAACTTATGTTAATTTCTGCTCGTTTTGAGTTTGACTCGGTTATTTATTGTAATTTCTGTCCTTTTGGAGTTTCATTTATTTATCGATGCTGATTTGTGGTAGTTTCACGCTTGATAGATTATTTGATTATATTTTTGCTAATTTTTTGTTTAATGAAGTTTTACTTTTCTTTGAAAAACTTATTTTGTGGAAAAAGTTTTTTTAATTAATTTTCTTTAAAGGGTGAAGAATTAAAGGTCAAAGATGTTAGCGTTTAATCCTTTTAAAAGCTTTGGCAGTATTGCCCCCCGTGAAACTTTGAATCTATTCACGGCGAAGTAGTGACATAAATTAGAAGAAAACATATTCACCCATGCTATAAAAATAGCGTATCTGAAATATTTCGGGAGCGACTGAGAGGATCGAGATAAAACTTTCAGAGTGTTGGGTGAGGCTAAGTGGATTCAAATATTATATTCCGGAGAAGCGATAAGAGTGAAATAACACTTTAACCCCTTAATAAGCGGTTTGTCAGCGCACATGACGTTCTAGCCTTTAGAAGGTATAAGGGTCAACTACGCTATTTCTTTTTGTTAATCAGAGTACTTGTCTAAGTTTATTTTCCCATTGGGACCCATTTATTTATCTATAGTGATATTCTTTTTCTTTATTTTTGATGTGATTATGTATTTTAATTTCTGTTCGCTTTGGCTTTTATTTATTCATTCATAATAATTTTTCTTCATTCTGAATTTGAATTAGCCTATTATATGATTCTTTTTCTGATTGTCTTAGATTTTTAACACGGTTGCTCACTTTTCTTAAAAACTATCTTTTTTCGAAAACACTTTTTTAAATTACTCCATTAAAAGATCTGTATCCCGTATTTATATCGAGGAGTGACGGACCTGACAGTGGGTGCTGGAGTACAGACTCCCCAAAATGCCATGAATTTTGCAATTTAATACGTGCATACCAATAATCTGTTTATAAAAAAATCCCAGTTATTATCATTTTTTCCTATTTAAAGAATTTGACTGGTCCTGGAACAACCAGCCTTTACTTATGGGCTGTCAGTCCACTCTTTTCTAGACCTGATAATGATTTTAGTTTCTCTCAGTAGAAGAAAAATTCATCTAAATACGAATTAATAAAAAAATACATAAATACGTCATTCATAAATACATAAATACGCCATATCGAATAAAAACAGTAATTAATAAATCAATGATAACAAAGCCATGCATCGGCTTGAGGATTTTACTTCTGACTTCTTTAGCTTCAATAAGCTATCAATGTTTGACAGCAAAAATGTTACATGTAACACAAATTTACCCCTGAAATAAATAAGGGATTTGTACCTGTTATTAATACTAATAAACTAATAGGCCATTAGTTTAGATAATTCCTATTTCTTCGCCGTCATCAAAAATTGCTATATTCTCTGCGATAAATAATGACAAGGAAATCTGCTTTCCAAAAAAGACTGCTTTTTAATTTTTTACGAATTTAAAACGAAATCAAATTAGAAAAAAACTAAGTATTTGAGCGTTAGCCCGTGGACATCCTAGTGAGCCTAGCTACTCTGCTTTTCCATCTGGACTCATCAGCAGCTTGTGTGAGTGAGGTTCTTACTAACTACGACGTTCTAAGAGTGAAATAGTGAATGAATTTGCATTCTCTATAAAGTAATTTTTCAGAAAACCTTGCCCATGAATAAGATAAGATTTATTCTTCATTAAATACACATACTATATTACATTTTACTATTACTATTCCCCTGAAGGCTCCTTGGCCTGTAAAGAAGGGGGAAGAAACATGAGTTACTAACTCAGATATGAAAAACAAAAGAAAATTTAAAATGATCAAAGACAGAAGAGCAAAAGGAGAAGAAAAGAAAATATAAATAAAATAAAAACTATAGAAAAAAAAGATTAAATTAATTAAGTAGATTATATAGACTCCAAAAAAATAAAAATAAAAACATACATAAAAATAACTTCTAAGAAGCCAAAGAATTTTTAACAATTTTTTTAAACGAACCGAATGGGTGGCACTCTCCAGCTGATTCACGCAGCTTATTCCAAGTAATATATGATACCCCATTAGAAGATTAAAATCTGACCTTATACAAGGAGTAAATGGAACCTGAACGTAAATGAATGATATGAGTCTGGAGAAAGTATCATATTTTAAAACTCGTGTAAAAACAAACCTTGATCAAACTTATCATGGTTGTGAAGTACAAGAAAAAAAATGCTCGTCCATGATAAGTTAAACTCATAAAAATAAAAGTTTGACGATACATTAAATGTATTGGTGAAGTAAGGCCGTACTCATAAATTTTTTTCCTTTTTTTCGGGGAGGGGGGGGGGTACAAAAGGAATTTTTTTTGGAGGGGAGTACAGAAAAAACTTTAAAAAACGCATCAAAAATTTATTTATACTTATTTTGTTATGTTTTTACGAGCCAGACAAATATTTAGGGGGTTAAAACCCCCTAACCAAGGACACTGGCAGAAATTTGTTCAGGGAGGGGCCAGATGCCAAAATAGCAATGGTGGTTGGGTGACAGGGAATATATTGCAGTATATTTTTTTTGTAGGAATAAGTTTATTTTTAAATACTTTTCGGAAAAACTCTCAAATAAAAAGAGCAATTAAATTGCATACAAAATGAAACAAAATACAGTAAATTGTAAACGACAAGGATTCCTGACAAAGGGATCAATTTATTTAACCAATAATATATTTAATTATTCTGTATTAAATCTTAAAAGAAAATCAAACTCAAACCAAAATTACAGAAATATTTATTGCTTCCGTAGATTATAACAGATGTAGACTTGTCCTTATGCAATTTCCTACGCCTTAGAATAGTTTACAGAAGGAGTAGATATACTCAAAAATCATCCTGACTGCATAGATATTACGTTTTGATTTTATAACGGCCATATAAAATGTACCTCTTTCATAACTGGACAATTCACCTCCTCGAACGTAAACCTCTTATATATTCAGACATTAAAAAAAAAAAAAAAAAAAAAAAAAAAAAAATAGAATAGAATAGAATAGAATAGAACAGCAAAAGAAAAACAAAATTTAAACTTACTGCCCAGCTGTCAAATTGACCCTCTTTCTTTTTATTGTCCTATTCAACTAAATAAAATTAACAGGTTCAAAAATTTTCGTCACAAGAGAATCTTATCAAATAGTTTGTGATAAAAACAAAAAAAAACTGGAAGTAAAAAGGGACATGGGTCAATATTCACCAAAACTAAAAATGGAATTCTCATAACAAATGCTATACCGGCAGTATTGGCTTTTTATGCTGATTCTAAATATGTAAAATTCTTTCAGTTTATTGTTACCCACCCAAAACCAAAAATCTGAGAAAATTTGCATGATTTTTGGAAAAAGGGGAAACACCCCCAAAAAAGCAAGCGATCTTATTGAAGACCCCTTTATTAGATACATCATATCAGAGAACTCTACCGTAGAGATTTCAAGCTCCATTCTTCAAAATGTGGAATTTCGCTTTTTTTCAGAAGAAACATCGTCGATCTATGTTTATTTGTTTTTATTTTGATTGTATCAAATCGAAGGTCCAAGATATTGGGAGGAAGGTCATTCAAACGTGAATTTAGAGCTCTTTTTAGTAACCATATAGGCTGGGCTAAGGGAAAGTCATGTTTTCTGCTATTTTAGAGCACCGAACTGCGAGTTTACCCCAAAGAGGACGAATTTGCAATCAATTTAAAATTCTGAGAAGCTAATTCATTTAAAAGTATCAGTAACTATATTTTAGGCTTACCAGTTGCAAAAGAAGTAGTGCCACATAGTGGCAGTACTGGATTCAACCAAGTTTATTCGCTTTATTTGTAATGAAATTAGGTTACGTTTGGTGATTGCATATCAGCTATAATGAGGGGGGGGGGTGATTCATTGTTTGGGTGGGGGTTGACTCCTAAAAAGTACATTTTAATGGACAAACTACTTACTCTTCATGAGGATTCCGATAAATGTTGAAAGAGGTAAGGGAGTGAAAATTAATTAAAATGTTTCTCTATACAGCCAAAATGTTACATTCCCATATCTACCAGCACAGAGGTGGAAAAGGCAAGGCAGCTCATCATCAGTCCCGCCAGGAAATTTCTTCGGGGTGGAAAATACTGCTAGGAACATAGTTTTCAGTATTTTTAAATGGTAATATTTTTCTCTTTCTATTTATGTGAAGTACTTTAATGTATTTAAACAAATTTATTTAATGTATTTGTCGATAAGAAAATCCTATTATAGAGGTTGTGATGGCTTCAGTTATAGGGCTTTTTACAGAAATTACTATTCATCACCAATTTTTTAAGTATATTCAAATTTCATTCAAAGTTGAGATTGCAGATTTAAACGTAGGGCGGTACTAATCAGCGTAAAATTATTGATTTACACATTTTATAAGCAATTAACCAGGGATTTAAGGGACCGGTGCCTCAAATTATATCTTCATTAGGCCTGGGTATGATTTGGAAAACAATCAGAAACTAAATTAAAAAAGAGCTTTTCAGCTGAAAGCAAGGAACAGATTAAAAACCTATTTGAACAGATTATTCTTTATATGAAGGGGCTGTTTCCTCCTTAGCTCCTTAATATTTACTGTGAAATTTGGTTTTTTTTCAAATTTTTTAAGAAAACTCGCAATTGGAAAAAAAATGATTTTTCAAAGCACTAAAAATTTTTTGCTTAATGAGCAAGGTTTTCAGAAGGAGGCAGTCTTTCTTATATGCAGAATAATTTATATTTGTTTAAAGTTTTAAACTTGCTCCTTACTTTAGCTGAAGAACCTTTTCTATTTGTTTAATTAAATTGCATGAAACTGTAAAATTTTATGAATACAACACTTCTGGTGACGTAGAAAAAACGATCAATATTTCAATGATCTCAGTTTGGATTTTCATGGGTAATCAAACAGGTCGTGTTGACGAACTGTAAGTAAGGAGTGACCCGGCTCAATAGTAAACGAAACTCTAAAAAATGGAATTTGATACCAATAGATATATCAAAAGAATTGGCTTATAGTTATTATGTTGATTCCAAATATATAAGTTTCATTACGATTAGTCCTACCCATCAAAAGCTATGAGCCTGAGAAAATTTGTCTGATTTTCGAAAATAAGGGAAAGACCCCTTTGAAGTCATAGAATTTTAATGAAAATCTCACCATCAGATTGAGCGTATCAAAGAACTATACTGTAGATGTTTCAAGCTCATATCTGCAAAAATGTGGAATTTTATAATTTTTGCCAGAAGAAAGATCAGGGATGCGTGCTTAGTTGTTTTTTTATTTTTTGTTTTCTCAGGGTGATCGTATCGACCCAGTGAGCCTAGAACGTTGGTAGAGGACTCATTCTAATGGAAATGAAAAGTTCTAGTGCCTTTTTAAGTGACCAAAAAGATTGGAAGGCAAATAGACCTCCTCCTATGGTGCTTTTTTCCCAAAACCGTCAGATCAAAATTTTGAGATACTTATTTTGTTCAGCATAGATGAAAGGCCCAGTAAGTATGTCTTTGGAGATAACATGACCCTCTACAGTCCATGGAGAAAGGTTTTTAAGCTATAAAATTTTGCCATTGTTTTATTTGTTATTGAGAAGTATGCAGAAATTTTTCGGGTGGGGGGGGGGGGAGGGCGAATTTTCTGCTTGGAAGATTTTGCACGGGGAGAATTTTCCATGGAGAGGGAAGTTTCCAGAGGGGAAAATTTTCAGGAAAAATTTTACACTGGGTGACTTTGCCAGAATTCCTATACGAAATTTCTTAATGTGTTGCTTTCTCTTTACCGATTCAATTTTACACGTGGAAATGTTAAGGGTAATTGTCCGAGATAGTTTTTCCCCAAGATTAGATTTTCAAGGGTATGTTTCCGTAAGGAGGGGAATTTTTTCGTGGAGGTGGAGCCAGGTATCCTGGTGCTATTTAAAAAACGATCAGAATTTAAATAAAAAAAAAACAAGTTTTTTCAACTGAAAGTAAGGAGCAACATTAAAACTTAAACCGAACATAAATTATTACGTATATTAGGGGGTTGCCAGCTCCTCAACACCTCGCTCTTTACGCTAAAGTTTAAATTTTGTCTCAATTTTTTAAAAATTACTCATGAAACACAAGGGTCGTTTAATTAGAACAATAAGTAACTTTTTTTTAACGTGCCAAAAAATTGTAGCTTGAAGAGCGAGGTGTTGAGGAGGGGGGCAATCCCCCTATATACGTAATAATTTTTGTTCGTGTTAAGTTTTAATGTTGATCCTTACTTTCAGTTGAAAAAACCTGTTTTGTTTTTTTATTCAATGAAACTTAGAGACCAACTTTTTTCTAAAGGCAATAGAAAAAGTATGTCAATTAAAGTAAAAGCATATAAAAATAAAAAAAGTAAGTAATTACAAAAAATGCAGGAAACAATAGCCTACTTGTAAAAACTAAGATATAAACTCCCAGCATTCAGTTCTGTTGAGCACTGCCGTAGTGTTGGACGGATACTTTTTAACAATATCGACAGTTTTGAACTTGGTTATCAAACACTAAAATTCGTGATGTCTTTGGACTCAGTGTTGATAAAAAGTAACGCATTATTCAAGTAGTTTGCTCAAAGTAAAACATTAAAACTAAGATTAAGAAAATAAAAATTTTAATTCAATTTTGAATAACAAACACCAATATATTTGATACCTTTGTACTTCATAACTGTAAAAAATTAAATCTTTTTCAAAGTGACAACTAGATAAATACAATCACTCCTCGAAAAAAGGATATTAAATACAAAAAATGTATTCAGGGGAAAAATAAAGAAATTCCCAGCATTCCGTTCCGGGGAAACATTTCTGATTATAATGTGATTTATATATTAGCGCGTGAATAATCGGGCAATGCAATTAAAAGTTGAAGCCATATTTTTTACCAAAACTGCCCCTTGTTAAGTTGTTTTCCTTGTGTTTCCTGTTAGTGGACGAACTTTCTTGTGTACTAATAACTGCACTAATTACTAATAAACACATACATATTTAGGATCACAAGAAAAGCTGATTCTTTGATTGAATGTTGCCAATAGTTAGGCTCTTATACTTTCGTTATAGACAAGGACCGCTATTTACTTACCATTCATTACTATGAAGAATTTGATTTTTTTTTTTTTTTTTTTTTTTTTTTTTTACTCTAACCAAATCATATACAAAAAATGTTTGTGGAAAACTAGAAAGGGATCGCTCGGTCACAAATTAGAACTTATACTTTCCTTATTAAAGGTAAATGTATTGGCATGCAGCCAACAATAGGGCAACACACATTTTTTCATGGTTTTTCCCTATTCTGCTCTCTTTTCTTTGGTTTCCTTATAATTGCTTTATAGTCCCAAATATCCAAGGGGCGTGGCTCCCTGCCGGTGCTCATGCCCCTAACCCTCCTGGATACGGTCTTGGGATGAAGGATTATAGGCCTCCAAAAACCCCCTTTATGCAATTCATTTGGGGCCAACCATGAAGCAGGACCTCCTCAATCTGCGGGGAGAGATTATAAAAAGGATTCAAGTGGTACAGGAACGTCATCAGAGAAGGGATACCAATACTTTTTTTTTGGGGGGGGACAATTGCCTCCCATTAGATTTAGACAAGTTTTATTTGTCTTTTCATTAATAAGCAGAAAATATACCCCCTTTCCGGGGACTTTCAAAATACCTTTTGTGGTACCTCCAAAAAAAAACGTTTTTTGGAAACGTCCAAAAACCGTCCAATTCTGATGATTATTCAGTAAACATTTCCCTACTAAAATTATTTCTGTTTCTTACAAAAGAAATATAAAAATCAGTATTTTACCCGAAAAACATGATTTTTCATTATTTAAGTTTGTTACAATCAGAGGTTTGAGGGGGATACGTCCCCCCTTTAATTAATTGCGATGTTTCTCATTTATGACTTTTAGCTATTATTACTATTCTACTAGCAGCTCATTAACGCAAAACCCGCCGGAGGCGAACGCAGTAGCAGGTGCCAATTTAAAAAAAAATGGGACAAAAAATGTGCAAAAAATCAGCAAAGAAAATAAATAAATAAACACATATGGCAGCAAACAGCTTAGGAAGGTGTATCTCCTTCCTTGAAATTTGTACTTGATTTTATGGTCAGAAAGTATTGTCAAATTTAACTAATTAATTTTGCTTATTTATTTCATGGTTCAATGTTGCAACACTAATGAAATGAAAATAAGAAACAACAAAATGAAAAATCTAATAAAATCTCTGTTTTCAGGCATGAAAAGACCTAGGATGGGTCCAGGAGGCAAAAGTGCTTTGATTTCAAGGTCCTTAGTTCTCTTTTTTTCTTCTTCTTCTTGTGTAGGAGAGCGATCTTGATTTTAAGAAAGACACAGGTGTTTTTACCAGTAATAAACATTTTACGTACTATTCCAGTAATAAATATGTTACGTACTACTTCTCTATGCCCTATTATCAACGGTAATAGTATTAACTGATAATAAAGACATGAATGTCCCAATGCAGTTTTAGTTAATGACTACTAATGCATAGGTAGCCGTACAAGTTAAAAAATAAAAGTTTGCTTTGTTAGGTTTAATTCTAGAGTGCATGCCATTTGAATATAATTGCTCTGAGCTGGTTATTAATTGCAAGGATAAATATAGTCAGTAATTTAAATTGAAGAAGGTATAAGTTTAAAATAAGGGTACTTATCTGCTAGCCAGTACCTACTCGAGAATCTGGATCTACAGGTATGGGGTTGAAACATCTGAAATGCTTGGGAGACAGATAGGATATATGTATAATTTGGGCTGTAAATTTGCGCATTAGGAGGAGGGTAAGTTTAGCGGGGCTGCAAGGAAAATGTAACCTAACCAAACGAAGAAACCAACTAAATATTTATTGAAATATAGTCACATTGTAGTTTTACACTGAGCCGAAGCTAATTGTCTCCGTATACAAACAGCAATAAATGGGTTATTGTCTGATTTTATATATCCAAATTCTCGAGTGCGTACTGGCTAACAGGTAAGTACCAAAATAAGTTATGAGCAGTCAAGGGTGATTAGGTGACAGTATTACCCAAGCAATTCAAGTTCAAGTTCTTTAATATTCAATAACTTTTTTTTTTATCAAAACTACCAAATTAATCACTCACACTGAGGTGAACTCTTGTGTGGGTCATACGCTCAACAATTAAGTTATAGGGCTACTATTTTCAATTGCCGGAATAAAAAGACGTTCCTTCAACTCTCCACATGATAACAAAACAAAGGGCCAAATAAATTTGAGACAATAACACATTAAAAATAAATAAAATGTAATTAAAATGAGGAGTATCCACTCCAGAATTCAAGTTAAATTCATAATTACTGATTAGATTATTCTTTAAAATACTTTTATTATGAACTATTATTAGTTTAATCATTAGAGAAATTATTAATGATTTAATTATTAATCCATCTCTGTTGAAAACGAGAAACGTCACAAACCCGTGGCCTGTGTCGAAATTGCTGCAGTTGAGTTCTAGACACCAACGTGGGGGAAGTGGCTATAAATATTTCGTCGAAAATTAATTGCTTTCATTGATAATATATCAAGATGGTAAATGCACAAACGACATGGGAAACAATGTTATAGCTTTTTTTTATTGTCTTGGTTTCAAATCATTTGTTTTTACAAAAATCATACAAGTTTAGATAATTTAAGCTTATATATATATATATATATATATATATATATATATATATATATATATATATATATATATATATATATATATATATATATATATATAATCATTCAAATAAAAAAATGTTTTGTTATTATGGTCTGTGCCACCAGGCCAGACCCAGATAAGAATTAGGTCAATTAGGGAGAGAAAAATGTATAAAATCAGCCCAATTTAGCCGATTGTTTTGCCCATGTGGCCTAAAATGATCCAAGAAATCCTAGCAGCCGTGATGACAATTGAAGGCCTATGCGGTCTATGCGGGAGTTTACCTTTTACATCCTAAAATTATCTGCTCGGAAAATGACCTCGGCACGACTTTCCTATTAATTTTAACCCCCATCCCCTAAGAAAACTTCTTCTGTACTTATCTGAAGGTTCAAGGATATTTAAAATTAGGCATAAAAATGGACTTTTTGAGGCTCAGGCACACAGTATAATTAGGGGGCTCAGGCGCAAAGTGTATAATCTGCCAGACTGATGACAGTGGACGACTTCATACTGTGAGTGATGTGCTCTAAGAAAGGACTGTAAGTAGGTAAACTTCTTACAAAAAAGGCCTTTTTAGCCGAGAACATGCAAGCAGATTTTTTTTATCTCCATGGAGGTCTTTAGGAGGTAAATAGGCCAGATAAACCTGTAAAAATCACTAGAACACTGGTTATACAAGAATGTTTGTCATATAAACATAATAATCACTAGAACATTGGTAATAAGAATCACTAAGTAATAAGAATCAGTAGAACATTGGTTATACAAGGATGTTTGTCATATACTGACTGTTGTGTCTCGGAGATGCAGCTAGACGGCACAATAGTAAAATATTGTACTGGCATTTCAATCAAGAGAGAATGGTCAGTCTGGACTTGTCACAGTTAAAGATGGCATCCGGGACACAATGAGTGATAAGGAAAGAGTTAAAGAGAGATGAACAAAACATTTCGAGAATGCGTTAAGCTGTGATGGGTTTCATAAAAAAATATAGAAAAAAAAAACAAAAAAGTTTGTGACACTTTTGATGTGAAGGAATATTCATTTTATGATGATGAATTAGTGACACTACTAAAAGGATTAAAAAATAATAAGGCCCCAAGCCCTGATAGTATTGTAAATGAGTTTTTTTTTTAATATAGTGGTTATGAGGCTAGAAATAAATTACTGAAGATTAAGAATGGGATTTTTGAACAAGGGGAAGTACTTAGTGATTTTAGGAAAACTCTAACTAAACCCCTCTATAAGAAAGGTGACACGACTGAGTGTGGTAATTATTGAGGCATTGGCCTGGTTTCTGCAGGAAGCAAATCACTTAGTGTGACGATACTTTTTACACTTAGAAACGCAATAGATAAAGTTTTAAGAGAAGAACAGTGTGGTCTTAGGAAGGGTTGACCAAGTTTCCACTCTTAGATTATTCATTGAGAAGTGCCTGAGTCATCACACGCCTTCAGTTGTCAGTCTTATTGATTATGAAAAAGCGGTTGATTCAGCTGATATAGGACGGTTCTTACTCATGCCCTATGTGTGGAGAAAATGGTGAGGATCTGCTTCACTTCATGGCCCTTTGACCCGAATTACAGGATTTAAGGAAATAATTATTTTTTGATAATGTGGGGACAAGTGAATGGTTGGTTTCAGTAATGGGATCAAAAAATTATGGGACAATAAGACTGATAGCAAAATATATAAAATTGGGTATGTCACATAGAGATAGAGTTTTGTAAATGGGTTGTGTTGAGTGTTGAAATTATTGTTGTGTCTGTGTAAGCTAATTTCTTGTTTGTTATTTTTTGCAGTCATGGCCCTTGATAGATGTAACCTACATCTATCTACGTACGTTAATTGATTGATATTGTGTACTTTATTATGTTTTTGTTTTGTTTTGTAATTTTGTGTTGTTATTGTTATATAAGCTACTATACTTTGCTATGAGTGTTATCATGTGCTATTATTTTGTGTGATTTTCCATTTTTTGCCATGGCCCAAAAAGGCTTTTATTGCAATAAATATCTATCTATCTATCTATCTATAACAGCTTTAGAGAAGGTACTATCTTTGTATATACCCGATAAATACATTAAAGTGATAAGTGCAAATTTTTCGTGAATATCATTGCTGCGGTTAAGGTAGCAAATGAGGTTAGTGGGTGGTTTTGAGTTAAATCAGGAGTTAAGCAGGTTTAGGCTCTTTCCCCATTCATATGGATCATTTTGATGCCCTATGTCCTAAGGAGCAAAGCAAAGGCATTGGGAGATAACGGAATCCAATGAGGAAGTAAAAATCTCATAGACTTAGATTATCCTGATAATTTATGCATTATAGATAAAAACGTTAGGGAAATGAATGAACTTTTAGAGGTTTGGTGAGTTCAGGGTGCAAGAATAAATTTGAAAATTAATGTTAAGACAACTAAGTCGCTAATACCAGGATTAAGTGAAGGTGAAAAGGTAATTATGGTAAAGAGAAGATCGATCAGGTGGTCGACTTCTACCTAGGTAGTATTGTTCGTAAAGATGGTGCTTGAATGAAGATGTTAAAAGTAGAATAGGCAAATCCCAGGGTGTTTTTTCACGGTTGAAAAAAGTTTGGAATTACTGGAAGATCAGTCTGCGAACCAAGATTAGAACATTAGAAGATAAAGTAATGACAGTGGTCAAGTATGGTTCTGGAGAGTGGGCGCTCCAAAAACCGGAGGAATATTTCCTTGATGTTTTCCAAAGAAATTGACTACGGATTGTTTTGGGTATCTGACTGACTGACTGTATCTCAAACAGTAAGCTGTACGATAAATGCGCTTCAATCCTACTTTCTAGGGCTGTAATGAGAGAAAGGTTGAGATGGCTAGGACACGTTCTGTGGATGAAGGATGGCAGATTGTCATTGTTGGCCAACTGTCTAGGGCTAAACGATAAGCAGGTCGTCCTCTAATGGGGTGGGAGGATATGATAGGGAAAGATTTAAGGGAGATAGGAACTTCCTGGGAGAGGGTAAAGAGAGAGGCTTCGAATAGATTGGGATGGTGGAGGAGCGTGCGTAACTTTGTCGACCTCAGGTGGCAGTGAGTTTTAGTTGTAGTAGAAGTAGTAGTAGTAGTAGTAGTAGTAGTGGTAGCAGTAGTAGTAGTATTAGTAGTAGTAATAGTAGCAGTAATAGAACTGTTGTACCATTTGTTGCAAAACGAGGGAAGTAGCTAGCGGAAAAGTGAGAATCTTCTTGCAATTGAAACACTGGAAGGGCAACAGAAGTTATCACAGCATGCTGAAAGATTTTTTCAAGAATTACCTGCTTTGTTTGCAAGGTCCAAAATTTTTTTTTAAGTCAGTTTGTTGTGAAATACAACCAAAAATGCTTGCTTAACTTCTTTAAAACAAAGGCTGAGGAAGGGACTAACTTCTTCCCCAGAGAAGCTATTGTGAAAAGGGTGGTGGATGTATTGAAACTTGCCTTAAGGAAGGAGGGATATACTTACTTGGTAAGCAGAGGTAAAAATTAGGCAGTGGACAGCTAGTTTAGGTCTTGAAGTGAAGGCCTATGATGTTCAGATACAAGAACACTTACAGAAGAGAACTTTGATCTTTATTAGTGTTTTCAAGGCGAATCTGTGGTGATTGATGAAGGTAACCGCAGCAGCGGCTTTGAGTGATCGATCCATTTACGGGGCTGCCATTTTCTGCAATGAGAATATATCTTTGAAGGATCTGGAGCTGTATGAATTCTACTTAACTGCCCGAACCGAAGGTTCAAGTGGCTTCACGATTAAAAAAACTTGCGTCCTCATGAATTACATCGTACTTCGTGGTGAGAAATGTTTTGTTGACACGTGCAGTCGTCTCCGTAGATTTTTTCTTTGCCTTGGTAACACTCGTTACGTAATTTGTGGCGATTATCAGTGTGATATGACAAAAAAAAAGGCAAACTCCCATATATCTTCCATGCATTTTTGACCAGTGATGCCATTTGCAAATATATACACAACTCGGTTGCCACCTCCGATGTAGACCGTATCATCTCAAACTTTACACTTGCGGCAACTGTCACGGTGAATTCTGAGCATACCTTAAGTGACCATCTTGATTTAGCTTTTAAAATAATTTCTTTTCCATGTCATAAGGCAAGTCTGCCATAATGTTTTCTCAAGACAGAGTGGGGTAAGGTTGATAAAAGCTTGAATTGACAAACTTATGACAAGATACAAAGCAAAATCATAGTTTTAAATCATCACTACTCCGATGTGTTCGGTTCCCAAAATTTAAATGTAGAAACTGAAAGTAATAATAAGTTAAAAGCTAGGCTTGCACTGTTGTGCAAGCGTAACATCTTTATTATCTCAAAAAGTGATATTGCACGCGTGATTCGATCGGAAATTTTCCTGACTCTGCTTGATTTTGGTTTTACGCCTCATGTGGTTGCCTACTGTCTTACTGGTATAGGTGCAGCTACGTAAGAGTTAAGCTAGATAAGATTCTTCTAAGGAGGTGCATAAACCTGATTCAAGTATTAAGACCGGGTTTAATCTTGAGTCCTATGATTTTGAATGCGTTGACAACAATTATGACTAGGATAATCAATGGTAGACTCTACGTTTACATTTGCGAACTCGGTTTGATTTGCTACGCTGATGATGTCCATGTTGATTAGTTCTAGTCTATCTGCGCTGCAGGCTAACCTGGATTCATCGATCTCGAGTTACGACTTCTTGGGACTAACAGTAAATGCAGCAAAACTGCAATCCTTGTTTATAATGCCCGTGGAAGAGGTACTGCTGCTTTGTCTGTTGTTGTGGCCGGTACGGCAAAAAAAGAGTCTACTTCGCTGAAACATCTTAGCCTTGTTTATGGCTAACATATGCCGAGTGCTTGAACACGCTCATTGGACTACGTTGTAGCTATCTATATCGTTGTAGCTGTAGTTTCTGTGCTATCTAAGCTAAGCTTGTTGTGCTGTAAGCCCAGTTACAGCAAACGTGTACTTGCTAAATTATCCATAGGGCCGTTTTTTCACTCATCAATGTACTAAAATCTTACATCTTTTGTCAGAGGTTAATGTTTTGGTTATTTTTAAAGAAGATGCCTAAAATTCCGTAGTGGAAAGCTAGACTTAGTCTGAGTGAAAAAAAAATCCGCAAGCTGAGTTGCACAGAAAACCCAGTTGCGCGTTTGGCGCTTATTTCCGAGATACTCGTAATCAGCATGGTTGGTTTTATACCTCTCTTAAACCCCGAGCTCTTAAATCTTTCTTAGATCACGTGTATCCCTCAAATCAATGTTTTTTTGTCAGATTTCCGACTTTTTACCCCTGACTACAATATATTCTAATGATTTTCCTGGTCAGATGTTAGGCGTATTAAAATAGAAACGAGAAACAAAAAACAAATATTTTATTTTATCCGATTTTCTGATTAGCATCTCTACAGATCATTTGCAGTTGTCCGGTAATATTAAAAAAAAAAAGAAAAAAAAAATTAAAACGGAACAAAAAAAAAACGGACTTGTTCAGATTAGCCTCTGAAGAGATCGTATACAGTAGCTTGATAGCTCTGTTTCCATGGAAATTAAAATGGTTTGATGGATAGGTTTCATGAAAACTATTACGTAACTTAATATTTCCGCCTATGTATATTCTAAACAATAACAAGCCTATTGTTTTCTGATTCTAAACAGATCGTGTGTAATCTAATTAGCCTACTTCCATTGTGGAATGACTTGAATGCTAATTAATCATTAATATTCCCTAACGAAAATACTTTCGAAATAAATATTAACATTCGACCTTCTATTTTTGAACCGTCAAAGACTTTTATTTATAGTGTTTAACACTGTCTGTGCGAGGAAAATTAACGGAAAAAACACGCAACGCTGCTGCTGTAACCTTCATGTATATTTTATTTTTTACTATAATTTTGCTAGGCAACATAATTTTTATAATAATAATTCATATGTAACTAATGCTATTAAGACCGTATCCAGGGGTTGGGGTTTAAGCCCCCCCCCCCGAAATCTTTGTCTGAATTGTAAAAACGTAACAAATATTAATATAGACAAATTTATTTTGGTACTGATTAAGAAAGCGGTAAGCGCGCGACAATTGTATTGAAGATCAGATAGGATAATAACCGGGTAGTCTCCAATGTGTAGTGATTGAACAAAGGTGTCTGTAGTAGGTCTACATTTAAACTTTAGTTTTTGGGGTTTAGGGGGAATAAAAGGTACCTAGGTTGGATTAGGTTCCGTATTCAATATATGCTATGCTTTACCCCCACCCCATAATGTGGAAATATATAGCCCAATTTTGTTTATAAACTATTATATATTCATCCTATTTTGTTTTATTTCACTAGCATTAACGAAACTTCATTTATCGCGCGCTTACCGCTTTCTTAACCAGTACCTTTATGTTTTATGTGTTTTATTTTTTTGTGCCCCCCCCCCAAAAAAAAAAATCTTAAGTAACACACACCCCCCCCCCGCAAAAAAATCCTGGATACGGCCCTGCATGCTATACAAACAGAAGAAGTGGCGTAGCACCATAGGAAAGAAACAGAGAAAATAGATAAATAAACATCTACTACTACAGAACTACAAAAGTAAATGCAGCAGGAAAATTGACAAGAGGGTGATAAGGACCATCATTGTCGTGCCAAAAACGATAGGGTTAATCTAATTATTTTTTGTCGGCAAAATACTTGAAATTGAAGAAGACTCCTCTTGGGGATTTTCATCCACTGGGTCCATTTACAAGGCGTTTCTAATTTATTTCATATTTATTTAGAATATATTTAATTTTTGATTTAAAGATGGTAAGATAATAATTTTTTGTGCTGTGGATTTTTTTTTTGCAGAACGTTTAGCTCGAAGATCTAAGTTACATAAATACAATAAAGTATAAGAAGTTGTATAAATGTGGTAAAATCTCATATTTAACTATAATATGATAAATATAAAATTATTAGTGTCAATTTTTTTCCATGACCACACTGTCTTTTCTATGACGAAATAGATTAGTGTTCCAAATAGGGACAGATCCTTTTACTGGACAGTGAAACAAAAATAAAAACAAAGTCACTAAATATTTCGATGACACAGTCAGTCATCATCATCAGTAGAGTTACTAACGTATCAAAATTAAAACAAAGTATATTTATACTAAACATAATATTCACTTCAGGGTCAAAGCAATTTACCGGTCAATTGACTTAAAAAGTTCACTGACTGTTCTTGAATTCTGGAATACTGAGTAAAATATTCTTTTAATTAAAAGTGACCAACTTTAGAATCAGCAACATTTCATTTGCTATTAGAAGAACAAGATGATAATTTTAGCACCTATAGTTTCAGCATTATTTCATTTTTAATAAGACGAATATTTTACCCAGCATTACAAACAGGGGCGGATCCAGGATTTTTTTAGGGGAGGGGGCACAAAATAGGTTGATCCGATAAACTTGCGTTAGGAGCAAGTTTAATTAACACAAACTTACGTTAATTAAGTAAATTACACTATACTTTCGACTACGTTGGGGAGGGACGCGTGCCCCCCTCGGCCCCTGGATCCGCCACTGATTACAAAATTCAAGAACAGTTAGTGAACTTTTTAAGTAAATTGACCGGTAACTGGCTTTGACATTGAAGGGAATATTTTGTTTAGAATAAATATAGTTTGTATTAATTTTGATACGTTAGTAACTCTACTGATGATGACTGACTGACTGTGTCATCGAAATATTTAGTGACTTAATTTTTTATTTTTGTTTCACTATCTAATAAAAGGACCTGTCCCTATTTGGAATTCTTATTTTTTTCGTTATTAGTGTCAAAGAGGAAAGGTATGAAACTACAGATTTGGTTTGCTTGCTCAGCGGCGGAATGTGTAAAATTTGAAAACAAAACACACCCTTGAATCCAAACTGAGCAAATAAATTTCATAAAATGGTCTCTGTGTGCTATACCTTCACCAACCAGCAGGGCCGTATCCAGTATTTTTCTTTTGGAAGGGGGTATTTTTGTTCGGGGAGGGGGGGGGGTACAAAAGAACTTGATCAAATACAACAAAAATTTCTTTACATCTATCATTTTTATTTTGCTTCTTTACTAGTCATACATTTTTGGAGAGGGGGGGGGACCGGATACCCCCCTGGATACGGCCCTGCCAATCATTCTTCCCAACTTCTTTATTCACATATAATTTCTATCACTGAGTTAAAATCAGCATACATAGTGATTTAATAGCAACATATGTTACGAGGCATATGATAACGATAAAACTATTTTGCGGTAAAAGAACACGTAGGTCTACTTCCATTTTATGACATAGAAGGTAATAAAAGGTCCTGTTTTGACGATTTTTTGCAACATTCTGGTCAGAATAGCATTTATTATTTCGACTTAAGTCTCTTTATTGGAGTATACAAGGTTTTACACGAATTTATTTTTTTAAACTTTCAACTATAGGAGTGGCATTTCAGATCAAGTTGAAAGCGTTCTACATTTTAAATTAATATTTCCTAGAGTATATAAGACAGAGATGAATGAAACCTTTTAAAGCGTTAATTTTGTTTTTTAAACTTTGTTTTGGTTCGGTTGCCCTGGAAAATTTCAGGTTCATTTTCATATAAAAAGTATTGTTAAATTTGAATAAATCACTCTTTAAAAGGAAACTTAATTTTTCTACGTATTAAGGGAGAAATGTTCTGTTTTTTTCCATTCCTTAGATTTTGCTGTGGATATAATGGTGTAATGACTGAAAAATCTTTATAAATACTTCTCAGATAGGCCTTGGGCATAGGGATATTAAGATCCGTTCGACCCCCCCAGAATTTTCCAATATTTCACCTGCGTACAGGATTTTGAAAAATTACCCCTCCCCCGACTGAATATGCACATACAAAAATCAAGCACGTCCCTGATATGAACACAAGATTGAAAATATATGAGGGAAAATCTGTTATTGAAAACTATATTTATATTTACTTGTATTTGCTTTTTAACCTTTCCTTCTCATTGGTTTACTTGCGGTTTGAATTTAATTTTCAAAATGTTTGTTTTAGTGTAGCCTAATTGACTGTCCTTTTTAACACTAGGAAAAAAAATCGATCGATAAACAACCAACTAGAAGCAATTCTTTTATTAATTAAATTTCAATATTAAATTAAATTAAATATTAAATTTAAGGACAAGTTTTTTTTCCAAGGAAAATAAAGGTTAACACTAAAACTGAAATTATTCTTTAAATAAAGGGTTCCACCGATCCTCACTGCTCTCTACTTAAATTATTTTCTTAAGAAGCATGATCATTTTGTATATTTGACAATATTATGACAATACAAATTGACAAATGACAATGACAAATTTGACAATATTATGACAAATTTTGTCTGATATCATTAGATAAGTTTTATTTTTGAAATTGAAATAAGATGAACAAGCTTCAATAAAAAACTACGACACAGGCCAGTTGGAAAAAAATCAACACGAAAAAAAATAATACATAGAATAGATAAAAGAAATAATAAACTAGGTTAGTAAAGAAATATTGAAGGCAATATGAGAAAAAACTGTTGAGAATGCAACAACCGAATAAAAACGTATTTTTTCGGAAAACTGATTATTTAATTAGCTATACTAATAAGTTTCTATTCCCTTTAAATTTAAATTTTAATCCATTCAGGTTTGTTTCTAGACGAGTTTTTATGTTAGATTTGTTATATTAAATGTTTGACAAGATGGATTATAAAAAGCACAACAATAACGATCTAAGAAACAAAAACGAATCTCCAGCATTTTTATTGGGGGGGGGGTGGTGGCAAGAGGGGTCCATATCTAGATATTCGAGAAATATGGGATATATACTCATTTTTTCTCCGCATTATTGGGGGGACTGCCCCCTTCCCCCTCCCAAACGACGCCCCTGGTAAGATTTCACATCAGGAATAAACATGGCTATATTTTTTCCCAATTTAGGATAGAAGTTGATGGGCTGTCGAACAAATCATTTCAAATCAAGGCTGCCACTCAGAATTTTACAATAGCTCAAGGTCTACTTTCAATTAATCACAAGAAGAAAAAAAAATCCCTGGATATCAAATATTAATACATAAATACAGCCTGCAACTTGTCAATGGTAGTTTTTAATATAAACAACTTCCAAGATCTCAAAGTCAGGACTAAATCCCAAGGAGTGGCGATGTTAATACAAAACTTGACAAAAAAATGGTTTCAATAAGAAGAATAAAAAAAAACAAGATTTTAAACTGAAAGTAAGGAGCGACATTAAAACTTAAAACGAACAGAAATTATTCCGTATATGAAAGGGGCTGTTCCCTCCTCAACGCCTCGCTCTTTACACTAAAGTTTTTTATTGTTTTAAAAAATAAAGCTGTGAGACAGAGTCAAACTTTATCGTAAATAGCGAGGCGTTGAGGAGGGGACAGCCCCTTTCATATACGGAATAATTTCTGTTCGTTTTAAGTTTTAATGTCGCTCCTTACTTTCAGTTTAAAAAACTTGTTTTTTTTTATTTAATTTCTAATCGTGTTTTAGTTAATGCAGCTTTTATTTGCATAAAAATTTTACTTTTCTTTTGCTGAATGGATGTCTTTACAAATTAACTTACGTGACTAACTTCTATATTCGTATATTTTTCTTCTGGCAAAAAATACAAAGTTGCAGATTTTTGCAGATATGAGCTTGAAACCTCTTTCATAGGGTTTTCTCATACGCTGAGTATGATGGTGTGATTTTCATTAAAATTCTTTCACTTGTAGGGGATGTTTCCCCCTCTTTAAAAAATAGAGTAAATTTTCTCAGGCTCGTAGCCTGTGATGAGTAATACTAAACTTAATAAAATTTATATATTTAGAATCAGTATTATAAACACATTCTTTTGATACATTTATTGACATCAAAATTCCGTTTTTAAAAGTTTCGATTACTATTGAGCCGTATCGCTTGTTTTTTTATTGTTTTTTTTTTAGTACTTATACGTTATTACGTATATGAGGGGGTTCTCCCCTTAGTCAATACCACGCTCTTTACGTTAAAAGTTAAAACAAATTTTGATTCACAAACCCCTTAATCACATAGGCCGTTTAATTAGAATAGATAGCTATTTTGAAAGCAATAAAAAAACTGTAGGGTAAAGCGCGAGGTATTGACTTGGGGGAGAACCCCCTCACATACGTTATAATTTCTGTTCGTTTTATGTTCTAATATTCCTTCTTACATTTCAGTTGAAATGTAATTATTCCGTATATGAAAGGGGCTGTCCCCTCCTCAACGCCTCGCTCTTTACGTTTTTTTTTTTTGTTTTAAAAAATAAATTTGTAATACAGATTAAAAATTTAGCGTAAAGAGCGAGGTGTTGAGGTGGGGACAGCCCCAAACCCCTGAATCACAAAGGCTGTTTAATTCGAATAGATAGCTCTTTTGAAACCACTAAAAAAAACTGTAGCGTAAAGAGCGTGTTATTGACTTGGGGGAGAACCCCCTCAAATATGTTATAATTTCTGTTCGTTTTAAGTTCTAATATTCCTTCTTACATTTCAGTTGAAATGCAATTATTCCGTATATGAAAGGGGATGTCCCCTCCTCAACGCCTCGCTCTTTACGCTTAAGTTTTTATTGTTTTAAAAAATAAAGTTGTGAGACAGAGTTAAACGTTAGCGTAAAGAGCGAGGCGTTGAGGAGGGGACATCCCCTTTCATATACGGAATAATTTCTATTCGTTTTAAGTTTTAAAGTCGCTCCTTACCTTCAGTTAAAAAAACTTGTTTTATTTATTTAATTTCTGATCGTTTTTTAGTTAATGCAGCTTTTATTTGCATAAAAATTTTACTTTTCTTTTGCTAAATGGATGTCTTTTCAAATTAACTTACGTAACTAACTTCTATATTCGTATATTTTTCTTCTGGCAAAAAATACAAAGTTGCAGATTTTTGCAGATATGAGCTTGAAACCTATGTAATAGGGTTTTCTGATACGCTGAATCTGACGGTGTGATTTTCATTAAAATCCTTTCACTTTTAGGGGCCCCTCTTTAAAAAATCGAGTAAATTTTCTCAGGCTCGTAGCCTGTGATGAGTAATACTAAACTTAATAAAGTTTATATATTTAGAATCAGCATTATAAACACATTCTTTTGATACATTTATTGACGTCAAAATTCCGTTTTTAAAAGTTTCGATTACTATTGAGCCGTATCGCTTGTTTTTTTATTGTTTTTTTTTATTACGTATATGTTATTACGTATATGAGTGGGTTCTCCCCTTAGTCAATACCACGCTTTTTACGTTAAAAGTTAAACAAAATTTTGATTCACAAACCCCTGAATCACAAAGGCCGTTTAATTAGAATAGATAGCTCTTTTGAAAGCACTAAAAAAAACTGTAGCGTGAAGAGCGAGGTATTGACTTGGGGGAGAACCCCCTCACATACGTTATAATTTCTGTTGGTTTTAATTTCTAATGCTCCTTCTTACATTTCAGTTGAAAAAACTTTTTTTTTTATTTAATTTCTGCTCGTTTCTTAAATAAATCTTGGACATTCGGCCCCCCCGTCATCGACCTTTCCCTTCCCCCCACGACACATCCTCTACGGCCCGATTCTCCCGAGTAACCCCCTCCTCTAGCCCCCCCCTCCAGAAAAAATCCTTCCTGAAAATGGTTGTATACTTCCCAATAACCAATAAATAATGCTGGCAAGTCCGGCGCCCCCTTCATGGCAATTTCCCTTCCCCCATGAAAACTTCCTTCATGAACAGATCCTCCAACATAACCACCGACCCACCCTTCCCTCCCACTACCAGAAAAAAACCTCCTGAAAACTTCTGTATACTTCCCAATAACCAATACTATATGTTAACATTGGGTAAAGTTCATAACTTTTAGCCCTCCCTCTGGGAACTTCGGGGGATTAAGTCATCTTAAAAGACATATTTATAATATTTTCGACCATGCTGAACAAAATGGCTATCTCAAAATTTTGATTGGGTGACTTTTGAAAAAAAATAAGCGTGGGAGGGGGCCTAGTTGCCCTCCATTTTTTTCGGTCACTTAAAAAGGGCACTAGAACTTTCAATTTCCTTTCCAATGAGCCCTCCCAAGATATTCTATGACCACTGGGTCGATACGATCACCCCTGGGAAAAAAAAATAAACAAACAAATAAACACTCATCTGTTATCTTTCTTCTGGCAAAAAATGTAAAATTCCACATTTTTGTAGATAGGTGCTTGAAACCTCTACAGTAGGGTTCTCTGATACGCTGAATATGATGGTGTGATTTTCATTAAGGTTCTGTAACATTTAGGGGGTCTTTCCCCCTTTTTTTGAAAATCTGCCAAATTTTCTCAGGCGCGTAACTTTTGATGGGTAGCACTAAACTTGATGAAAGTTATATATTTGAAATTAGCATTGAAATCTGATTCTTTTGATATATCTATTGGTATCAAAAACCCGTTTTCTAGAGTTTCAGTTACCATTGAGCCGGGTCGCTCCTTACTTACAGTTCGTTACCACGAACTGTTTGATGTTATAATGTGAAAAGATGGTAAAGAGGAAGAAAAGAGGAAGGATCAGGACAGAAAAGTTAGAATAAGAGCACGAAAAAGAAGGAGATAAGGTAAAAAAAAACAAGGAATATATTTACTTTTCTCAAGATCCAAAGCTTTGGACTAAAATCAATGAAAAGTATAGTAAAAAAAAATTGTTCTCGATGACTAGGTACCACAAAGTATAAAAATAGTAAAAAAAAAAAAAAAAGACAGGAGGTAATATGATACAAAAATTTGAAGCAGAATAAAAGAAAAGAAGCATATTAGTTTAATTGAAGAAGCCATTCCAATAGGGTTAAATAATAAAAACAAAATCGTCAGACAAGCATGACAAACAGCGACAAGACGGTGAAATATTCTTAACAATTTGTAGTTGTGGGGTTTCGGAGTTAAATATTGGAATTGTCAAACTGTGTCTTAAAGCACAACCACTGGAGTCAAACATTTCAACACATCTTACCAAAATTTTATTTTGGTTTGTAACAATTATTGCTGATTCAGCACGTATACATTAGTTCTCAAACAATCCGAAATACAAATACCACCACATATTGCGAACAAACTAATGATTTTTAAGGGACAACCTATCTACACAACAGGGGGTAACTGTTTTAAATGCAATTGTATTTCTACCACCCATGTCCTAAACACTGATCTGAAAAGAAGTGTATTTCAAACTGTTGATTCTATATGCAAATCGGAATTAATGAACCGCAGCATAGCAAAAGCAATTTACTAAATGTATACTATTACCCGAATGGTGATATACTAAAATGAGAGAAGGTTCTTTTTTAATTGCAATTTGTTCCAGCTTTGTTTAGATTAAAGATGTTTTTTAGACATGGCCGCTTGGAAAGGTTTAGGAAGATATCATTGATGCTTTCCAGAGGAGTTGTCTAATGACAGTTTTAGGCACTCATTTGACTGACTGTAAATCGAAGGATAAAATGTGCTAAAAAAAAGTGGTTCGATCCCAATTTTTTGGGCTATAATTGACAATAGGCTAAGATTACACGCTGTTTTTTAGACATGGCCGCTTGGAAAGGTTTAGGAAGATATCATTGATGCTTTCCAGAGGAGTTGTCTAATGACAGTTTTAGGCACTCATTTGACTGACTGTAAATCTAAGGATAAAATGTGCTAAAAAAAAAGTGGTTCGATCCCAATTTTTTGGGCTATAATTGAAAATAGGCTAAGATTACACGCTTTACTGATGAAACATTGCCAAAAATCGCTCGTTTGGTCATCCATCTGGGACTAACTAAACGAAAGACAAGTTGTCTACAAACGGCGTGGGAAGAGGCAATTAGAAAGAATCTAAATAAAATTGGAACTTTCGGAGGGGAGTAGTGAGTAAATTTTCGAAAATATTAGGGTTAAGGAGAAGAAAGGACAGCTGTGGTGGCCTTAGGTGGATTGGTGCTGCATTAAGCTGTTGAACGAAATAGTAATAGATGTTACTCTAAAAGAAAACAAGTAAAATAACTATCTTAAGAGAAGTAGCAATTTTAGTTATAGGAGGTTGATTTTTATTTATTTTAGAATAGGATGATTTTAAGTTATTATAGGGATGTTTTTTTTTTTCCAAAATAATCATAGTAGGGGGATGTAATAGCATTTAGGACCGCTCAGAAATGTCCTTTTTAAATGTAACATATTAGTTTCTAGTGTTTTTGTAACATGTTTCGTAGCGCCAGGAACCGTCAGGTGTGTTGCTTTTATAGATGGTTTGGGTGGGAGAAGAATCTCCTCAGGGCGTCTGATCAAACTATTCACTTACCCCCCCCCCCCCCCTAACGAAAAAGGGGGTTTTCAAGCAGTGGATCCATTTCAGAAAACCTCAGGGGGGCCAAAGATCGATTTTGGGCCCTCGTAATGTAATGTAATTACTCTATTTGGTAGACTACTCTTCAAATTAGTCTTCGAATACACATTAAAGCAACATAATTTATATAGGTTTTGCCTTTTGCAACCCGGTTAGGTACCAAAAAATCGTTACAAAATGGAACATTTACCACACAAATTAAAAACTGAAAGTTAGGTGCTGTTACTTAAGCAATGGATATCACCTTGACTTCATTTTTGCGAGGTCGTCCACAAGCATTTCAAAATCGAGCTCTTTCACTGCAGTCTTTTCAGAGAACATAAGGAGCAAATGCAAAAGTTGCTCGTTGTCAATTGTTGTCTGGAGGTAATTCTTCACAAATGTCAACACAGAAAAAAATCTTTCATTTAAGCATGTTGTGAGCTGGAGTGTCAGGACTACCCTCACGACCTCAAGAACCTCAGAATAAGCTTTTTTCAATCTTCCTAGGCTCTTGAAAAGATCTAAAGCGTTTGCAGGTTTCTGTGGAAGCTGCGACACATATGCACGAGCTATCAAAGCTTGACTCTTTAGCTCTATAACATCGGTGCCAGCCTTATCGAAGTATGCTGTGTTCTTGAGAAGTAAATCTGTGTTCATGAAGTCTTCAGATTTGGGAATAAAGCATCGTGTGGCTTCTAGTACTGGCAGCTGGACAGAAAAATGCCCTTCAAGCTCATTTATCACTCTGTCCAAAACATCGTAGAACTCTCTTCGCATTATCTTTTCTTTTCTTGTGCCCTCAGATTCAGTGCTGTGCTTTCCAAGTGTTGATGTTGTCAAATAATCCCTGAGTCTTCCAGATATCTTCTGAACTCATTTTGATTTTGCTGGTATGGTTGAAGCAAGAGCGCCTGTTTCTGACCGATCGGCTCCGACATTAACAGCCATCTCCATAGACTTGCCGTATAGGACTCGAAAATACTCGACATCACGCATTGTCTTCAGTTGTTTTTTTGTTGTAGAGATTAAAGTGCAGGCGTCTGAAATGATCAGATCTGGAGCATGCAGTTGTTCAGAAAGAGGTTTGATAACTGCAAGAACTTCATGAATGACATGCAAACCAAATATGAAACGAAATGACTTTAGTTGATTCTTAAGACGTGCAGCATCTGCCGCTTCCTCCCTGTCAGAAGATTCTTGAACAACTGACAGAACTGCGAGTATACAGTCACATTTTGCCATAATTTTAGCCGCTGGCGACTAATAGCAATACCAACGTGTCACAACTGTCCTTACAAGTGTTAGTATGAACACGTCGTCAGTTTTCTTGGCTTCGACAGTCAACTGGTATTGAGTATCGCTGTCGAAGAAAAAACCAAAAACTGTTTGAAAAACTGAAAATACTGAGGATATTCTTTTATATTTTCTGCATAGAATCGCCAATAACAAGGTAAAGTCTATCGGAATGACAGTGAGTGTACTTCACTTGCGGTGCCTTTTCCTGGAGACAGGCCTGCACTTCTGAAAAACGTCCGCTCATTACACTCGCCCCGTCATAGCAGTGTCCAACACATTGTGACCAGTCAAGGCCAATACACTTTATTTCGTTGTAAATAAAGTTGGCCAAACTCTCAGCATCAACCTTGCGCATGTGGTAGCAATCTATGGCTCTTTCTTTGATTTTAATTTCATGAGCATAGCGCACTAAGATCGCAAGTTGTTCCTTTTTTGAGAGGTCTTTTGTTTCGTCAGCAACAACGTCAAAATATTTTGCTTCCCTGACTTCTTTTGTTATAGAACTTTAAATTTTATTTCCTCCGACCTTAATGCGTTCGCTTTGGTACTTGTGTGACAAGCAATGGCCATATGCCTTGCGGGACCTGTACATCAAATCCGCGTTGATTTCCATCAAAATAGCTACCGTCTCAACGAAATTCCCTCGACTGCCACTGGACTCTCCTTCTTCATGGCCATAAAACGCAAGACCTTGCCGTCCAAGTAAGGCTGTAGTTTTTAGCAGAGCCTTCACATACCGTTTGTTCACTACTATTTCCTTTTCCCGTTATTTGGAGAGGTATGAGAACAGATTCGGCCGTCTCTGTCTGAATAGCTTCAAATTTGGTCCAGGAAAGGTGAAAGCTTTGTGCTGGTCACTGCTTTCGTGCTGCCTTACCAGCTCTGAAATGTCTTTCCACTTTCTCAATCCTACGCCGATGAATGCTCTTGCGCCATATTTTTCGCCTGATCTTAGCAATGATCCACTGAAGTGTCGACAACAGAAGCAGAATACCAAGTCCTGTTTTTCTAGTATTTAAGCCATGGATGTGGCCATGGAAATGACTTTACAGGCTGACCGGGTACATAAATTATTGGAGACAGTGTAATATGACAGGCCAAATCAGACGAAACCATGCCAAAGGAGATATTCTTCAAATGGGTGACTTCACTGCAAATCTTAAAGTGTCTTCAATTTGCTGTTTTCTAATGACCTGGTTTTTGTTTTTTTCAGGAATAAATCAAAAGCAACAAAAAAATGTGGAAAAGGAAGAATAAACTAACAAAATAAATCAGGGGGGCCATGGCCCCCCTGACCCCCTCAAATGGCACCACTGTTTTCAAGTAATATTGCCAGGACATTTCTTCTTTCGGATAATCAGAGACAGATGTGTGTTTACTCGGTTGTCTTGTTGCCTCAACAAGCCATGGCATAAAGAGAGAAAGGTCTTCAAAAGGAGGTCAGTGGATTTACTTATAAGAAGAAGTCATTGACATCACACCAAGTGCTTATATAGAGGAAAGATTAAACGGAATGGAAGAGGGATTTTGAAGCAAAGAGTTACTCCCGGCTTTCTAGTGGAAGAGGATCAAATCCATCGAGCTGGGTACTTCCATGAGAGACTAATTGTCAAATGAATAAGCAGGAGATAAAGTTATAATCCTAATAATACGTTCAGTATTTCTGCACTCAAGAGCTGTAACCGGGAGATAGATAAGTCCTTTTTTTGCTGGGTAGGAATTGACCATGCAGCTAAAAAACAGGTTTGAGAGCATGGCCCTAGACCAGGACAACGCTGTTAGCGTGGAGACAACCTGGACCACCTTAAAGGAAACCTATAATCAGGTAGCCAAAGAAACAATTGGGCACAAAAAGCGACCTAAAGACGAGTGGCTATCTGATCAGACATGGACCCTTATTGAAGAACGTCGAAAACTAAAACATCGTTTGTTAGATGGTGGGGACAACAGTGACACAGTACTGAAAAATCAACTATACTGAGACCAAAACAATCTAGTGAAAAAGAGTGCAAGAGGGGATAAACGGAATTTTTAGAAGAAATGGCAGCCATGGCGAAAGAAGCAGCCAAACGTGGTGATTCTCGAGCCGTCTACAAAATCACTAATGAAATCATCGGGAAACGTCGAAACCTTAATGGACCAGTGAAAGACGTAAATGAGAAGACAGTCACAGCCCCCGATGAAATCTCTGTTTGGGCCTTGCACTTCGAGAAAGTTCTCAACAGACCCAGCCCCCCCCCCCCCCGAAACAGCTGATTTTCCCAAAAAAACCTTTCCTAGAGCTTCAAATCAATACCACAGAACCATCGACCGAGGAATTGACACAAGCCACTCACAAATTAAGAAATGGCAGAGCGCCAGGAAGCGATCGGATATCAGCAGAAATGATTAAAACCTCGTTAGGTGCGTGCTTAACTGTGTGGACTGCACTCTTTTCTTGCATTTGGAAATCAGAGAAAGGAGGGAAAGCGGACTGTGTGGACTGCACTCTTTTCTTGCATTTGGAAATCAGAGAAAGTCCCCGAAGAATGGAGGGAAAGCGCACTGATTAAACTATTTAAGAAAGGAGACGCATCAAAGTGCGATAACTGGAGGGGCATTAGTCTCCTTTCAATCCATGGGAAACTTGTCTCGCAGATAATCCTCTGCCATATTCAAGCAGCCCTAGATAAACACTTACGAGATGAACAACATGGCTTCCGTCCATCTCGCTCCTGCTCCAACCTTATATACGTCATGCGCATGATGATCGAGCAATGCAACGAATGGGACCAAAATGGGAACTCAGCAGCTGTGTTGACCTCAGTGGCTTAGCACTCTAGTGAGTTTCTATTAGTAATATTAGTAGCATTGAAGTGTCTAAGGAGAAGAGTGCGATCCGGTATAATTCTTTGGCGAATCCCCGCTATTGCTAACTGACTATGGGAGGGTACTTCGGCAATAAAAATACCTTTTCTACATTCTGCCGGATTCCAAAGAATAAAACTCTGGTTTCATCCCTGATCTCCGATTATGCGACTAAAAATGGACTGTGTGGACTGCACTCTTTTCTTGCATTTGGAAATCAGAGAAAGTCCCCGAAGAATGGAGGGAAAGCGCACTGATTAAACTATTTAAGAAAGGAGACGCATCAAAGTGCGATAACTGGAGGGGCATTAGTCTCCTTTCAATCCATGGGAAACTTGTCTCGCAGATAATCCTCTGCCATATTCAAGCAGCCCTAGATAAACACTTACGAGATGAACAACATGGCTTCCGTCCATCTCGCTCCTGCTCCAACCTTATATACGTCATGCGCATGATGATCGAGCAATGCAACGAATGGGACCAAAATTTGTACCTTGTCTTTGTGGATTTCGAAAAAGCCTTCGACTCAATACATTTAGAGTTGCTTTGGAAAATCCTCCGTTATTACGGCATTCCTGAGAAACTTGTATCCTTGATCATTGCTCTGTATGAAAATACCGAAAGTTGCGTTCGGACCAATGAAGGAAGTACAAGGTATTTCCATATTATGTCCGGTGTCAAACAGGGGTGTGTCCTCTCTCTCCTCCTTTTTGTCCATGTAATTGATTATGTGCTCCGAGATTGCACAGGGTTTGGTATTCAACTCCGCGAAAATAAACAACTAGCAGATCTCAATTTCGCCGACGACATCACCCTGATGGAGGCAAACAAGAAAAGGCCCCAGGACCTTCTCAATGTCATCCGAGAGAAGGCGAGACTTTTGGGATTGAAGATCAACTCGGGAAAGAAAAAAGGATGGCAACCAGTGACTCGTCACTGGATATAATGTGCAGGGATACCGCAGTAGAGCAGGAGGTGGAGTTTAAATACCTTGGAAATACAGTTGAACGAACGGGATCTAGTGAAAAAGAGGTGCCGTCGAGGATTTGACAAGCCAGTGGAGCTTTTAATCGACTAAAGCCAGTTTGACGATCGAAAAAGTACTCCACCAAACTGAAACTAAGGTTTTTCAACAGTAATGTCCTCTCGGCCCTCCTGTATAGTAACGAGTGCTGGAAACCAACAACAGGAAAAGAGAATTCTTGCATTCGAGAACAACTGTCTTCGAAGAATACTAAACATCGACTGGAGAGCACATGTAACAAACCAGTCAGTTCAATCTATGTCGTGCCAGCTCCTGGTAACAGATGTCAACCGCCAACAAAGATGGAGTTACTTGGGGCATGTTATTCGTATGACAGAGGATAGACTTCCTAAAACTGTCCTGAAATGGCAGCCAGAGGAATCCCGTAGAATACGACGGCCGACAAATACACTTCGTCACACCTACCAGTGGGACCTCAAACACATCAATACGACGGTCCAGCCCCAGTGGGAAGATATATGGACAGCAGGACATATGGAGGATGATTGGCGGCTCTTCCTGGATGCCCTGGGTGCCTCTGGTGGCACAGGAGGAACTAAGGTCTAAGGTAAGGTAAGTAATTAACCATCCAAACTATTTACTATTCCTCAATCTCCAGCAGATTTGCTTGTATGGGATGTGGATATAATGACATGTGTGACGGCCATATGGGCTGTTGGGCTGTGGAAAAAGTGTGTAGAGGTTCTGCCAAAATATTCTCCATGTTATTGATACGTTAAATATGTCACAAGGGGAGATTTAAAAAAAAAAGAAAAAACGTTTCACGGGAATTGTGTACAAATAGTTTTAGGTACCTGTTTGACTAACCATATGTCAAACAATAAGCTGTTCGAAAAACGTCATCCTATACCACTTTCTAGGGCTACAACCCAAGAGAGGTTGATATCCCTAAGACAAGTTTTACGAATGGTGGATGACAAATTGCCAAAGATTGTGCTTTTTGGCCATCCGTCTGGGGCTAAACGGGAAGCAAGTCGTTCCCGAGTGGGGTGGAATTGGTATTAAGGAAGGAGGTTATAGGAAATTGGAATTTCATGGAAAAAGGTAAATAGTGAAGCTCCGAATTGATTCGGGTGAAGGAGGAACTCAGCAGCTGTGTTGACCTCAGTGGCTTAGCACTCTAGTGAGTTTCTATTAGTAATATTAGTAGCATTGAAGTGTCTAAGGAGAAGAGTGCGATCCGGTATAATTCTTTGGCGAATCCCCGCTATTGCTAACTGACTATGGGAGGGTACTTCGGCAATAAAAATACCTTTTCTACATTCTGCCGGATTCCAAAGAATAAAACTCTGGTTTCATCCCTGATCTCCGATTATGCGACTAAAAATGGAAGGCGGAGGGGGGGGGGAATGTAGCACAAATTTTAAGTATTTTTATTTGTCCTTTTTCATAAAAATGTCCCTTAAGTCTCTCTGACCTTGAGAATAGTGCATTTGAGGTATTTTATGAATGAGTTTTTTGGTCTTTTCAGAGTTCAGAAGGCAACAATAAGTTAGAAAATTAATGCCAAGGAGAATAATTTGCTCAGACTAGGAATATATTTGGACAAAGGGATAATGTTAGGTAACGATAAAATAGGTCAAAATAAATTCATTTTTAGATTTAGTGTCCGAAGTATTTGTGGGCCAGAATGTGTCTCCATACATAGAATACCACTCTTCCCATATTTTATGGTAAGAGTTCTCGATTTACAGCCTATAGAGCTGACTAATGATTTTTAACTAAAAAAAAAAACGTTTTAATATTAAAGGAGAAAAACAGTTTTTAATAGGAGCAAAACTTTTGCTGTAATTACTCATCTTCCTGAAAAGGGGTAAAATAAAGTTTTGTCTTCGTTGTTTTTCTTAAATTCAATTATGTTTCTTGGAGAAGCAAATTTTACATTTATTTTCGTTTAAGCAAACCCATAAGTCTGTTTGATTTCTTTTAAATGATGCAGCAGTTTTAAAAGCGTGACACGCTTTTTATTTGGGAAGGCGAACAAAGTTATAAAAAAGGGCTTGAGGGAATATGAATTTGCCCAAGGCACTGAAATACGTGACAGTTGAGAAAAATGCCATTCGTGTGTAAAACTATCACGGTCTTAAGGGAAGAGTTTTCAACTAAGAAAGTTGGAGCAGAAAAAGGAAAAAAACACACTCCGTCGAAGAATTTCCTAGTCTTTCTTTTTGCATCGAACTGTTAGTTAGTAAAGGGATTATCCACTTCTGTTAAAAGTTGCAGTGGCAAATTAAAGACGTGAGAAATATGAAGTGCCAGTGGCGATTACTAATGAAAGCGGTAATTAGATACAGAGATACATTTATTAAAAAAGAAAACGGGGCTTGTATGATATACCCCCTACCTAATTTTCTTTTATTATGTTTCTCTGACACTCAATCCTAATGAAATATATCAAAGTAAGATAAAAATATAATACTTTAGAAAAAAATTTGGGCTATATATTTCCACATTAGGAGGATGGGGTGGGGGTAAAGTATAGCGGGCCCGCATGCATAATGTGTTAGGTAAAATATGTCTGCATATCATGTAGTAAGAGTTGTTTTTCTAACTACACACTGTCCAAATACAATACCCTTCCCCAATGTGCATTTGTATAGCCCAAATTATATATTTTCCATCTATTCTGACACTTCTCTTTTGTCTTGTCTCACGCTAAACTGAAAGAAACTAACGAAAAAACCGGTTCTATTATGCGTCAATGAATGAATAACTAGAGCGTTAGGGGGTTTATCATACAAGTACCAAGAAAACAAATACTATTCACCTTTCGCCTGCCAAGAAAGGCAATAAGCTTGAAAATGGCAAGCAAGGTTATCACTCTGAGCTAATTGAAACCACATTCGTACTGAGCTACTCAACACACAAGAAATTCAACTGATGACGCAAGAAGAAAATAGAAAGCAAAAAATTAACAGTAGATAAAACCGAAAGAATTACCTTGAACAGAATGACAACCTGAAGCGGGCTTTACTGAATTGCACCCACGAGACAAAAAAAACCTCCTTGCTCGTGACTTGAAAGCCGGAAGACTTGTCGCATTTTTCACAGACTTGGGCAATATATTCCAAATATGGAGACCATAATGGCGAATCACAAAAGATGCCTGAATGGTGCTTCTAAACTCATGAGCTATCAGCTTTTCTTGTATTATGATCATGACGGTCTCTATTAAAAGTAAAAGCAGGGTAAGCGATAATTAACTAGGTTTTTAACTTATAATAAGAAAATTAACTTAGATAAGATAATTAACTAGACAAGCCTATGGCTAACTCTGTTTTTGTTTAAATAAAATAAATTAAAAAATTACATGGTTAGGAAGCTTTAGTCACGCCCTTGCAATTTGATAAATACATCCCTTGCATAAATAACAGCTATTTGGGGGAATGAGAATTTATTCTATAATATTGCAGTAAACGCTAACAGGTGCAAACTAAAAAAAAACCTACCCTCTTCGAAAAAGCAGATTTTAAAGACACCTTAAAATTAATACACGCACTCAGGTATCAGATTTCCCGGTCTGGGTCTAAAAAATCTCATGATTTTTGTAGAAGTTTTAATGTTTTCTTAGGGTTTTTATATAAAATCCCTTGTTTTAGCTTTTTCGATAAATTTCCTCGCCTTCACCTATCGAAGCCCCCTTTGGTCCAGAAGATGCCGTCTGTCAGTTTTTCTTATGTGTTCAGCAGAATATCCGTTGACGCGCGATGGTCGAGATCTTAAAAGGAAGTCCGGATCTGAGGCTATTTTGTCACACTGCGTAGTGCTTATTTTCAGGTGGAGGGTTACGAGCCCAACCAACCTTAGGCCTGGGGAATATGATTAGAGCTAGATTAAGTCTAGATACTCAAATTCCTGGGGTGGGCTCCATCCGTCACAAAAGGTTGCAGCCACCCTGATAGGGGGGGGGGGGGGGTACATCCAGAGCACGTGGTTAGCTGACCAAGGGTGCATCATTCCAGTCTAACAATGCTCCGACAGCTGTCCCAGCTCCTAGCGACAGCAAACATCAACCCGAGCGAAGGGCAAACAATCGCACTGGACAAACGCGGATGGAGGAGGCAGGCATCACTCTAAGCTGAGCAGCGCTCGGCAGGATACCTAAATCAAGTAAGTCAAAGTAAGTCCTCTATCTATGGGAAATAGATTCCAGCATAAGTGTCATTGGAGAAGCATTGACGAAGAAGATTGGAGTATTTCTTGTATAAGGCGCTGATCAGTAGACATTAGTAGTATCCATGTATAAGGTACTGAACTTACACCTGAGGTATGAATATACAGTGCAGTTTGACGAGCACATTGCAAAAAGCGACCAATCCTTTTATATTATATACCTATAAAGTGATCAAACAGGTTTTGAAAGTATAATTGAGCTTGTATAACGCAAGCAGACGGGTTTTTGAGGCACTTTCATCATAACGTGTTTTTTTTTGTTTTTTTTTAACCGAAAAATATAAACTGTCAAACTTTTAAGAGAAAGTGATTATAGCCTGTCAAAGATTTGATGAACTCAAGCTGAATCGCAATTCATCGATTATGATTATGAATGCAGTATGTCTAGAATAAATGACATATGCCGTTGATTCGTTTACCAAAAAAATAACTCTATTTGCAAAAAAAGTGTCTAGAAGTTGCTAATTGGATTTTGTAAATAACCTTAAATAATGTTTGAATAGTAGGAGAGTGAATGATTCTGATTTGGGATTGTATCGTATTCAGATGGATAAAAAGGGTTAAAGTCAATAGCAGTTAAGCTAACCCTAAAGAGCATGTTAACTCATAGCTTATTTATTATACATTTGGAACAATATCAATTTATAGAAATGGTTAACGATGATAAAATAGTTTTATGACTTGACCTAGCTTTACTTCTTTGATGTGTTCTGTATAATACACAAGTGGCGTTTGAACAGTGTTGTTATTTTAAAATAGAGTCTAACGTTATAGTATTGTAAAAATTTGATACTAAGAGAGATGTAGATGGCAAGAAAAGAATTTTAATAATGGATAGCTTTACTTCTTCGATGTGTTCTGTATAATACACAAGTGGCGTTTGAACAGTGTTGTCAGTTTAAAATAGAGTCTTACGTTATAGTATACAAAAAAGTTGATACTAAGAGAGATGTAGATGGCAAGAAAAGAATTTTAATAATGAAATTCAGAACAAACCTTAGAAATCCTTGCATATCAAGTAGTAAGGTGTATGTGAGTACGAACCATCAAGGATCATAAGCATCAACGACCCTAACCACCAGAGACCTCAACCCCTAAAAGGTCCCCTATCCCCATACTCGAAGGGCGCCCCCCTCCTCTCCAACTTTTTGGCCCCTCCCCCCATTTTTTTTATATTTTTTTTTTATTTTTTTGTATTATTTTTTTTAAAATGATTTATTTTTTTCAACTTTTTTTATATGTCTTCGAATGAGATGAAACATACTTAAAACAAAAAAAATCACATTTAATATTTTTCAAACTCAAAATGAGAATGGTATAGACATGTTAGTCATGACCTTTACTATTAGAAAAATAATGTTTGTAGTAGCACTTTTTTTATTGGACTAAAATTGTTTTTTGACTTCGAAATTATTCAACTTTTTTTTACGTATCTTAAAATGACATAAAATATGCTTACGGCTCTAACAATTGTACTCTATGCTTGCTCAGAGACACGATGCGGCTTTCCCACTGGTACTTTATGGTGGGTTATCGACACTATCTAGTTTATTGCGTGTATTAAGTCATTATTTTTCTACGCGGTGGAACGATAAACACATAAGTCATATCTTTAAAAAAAAGTGAAGATGGAGCATGTCAATAAAGTGTGTTCACATGACAATGTTATTGTAGCATTGAATGCAACTATGAAACAAGTACAAGTGGTAGCACTATTGAAAATGTATGCATGCATTGTCATGACAGTAAACATCGGAGATGTAAGAAAAGGAATTTTCACACATCTATTGTCAGACACATGGGATAGCATTGACAAAATCTAGGTATCAGAATGAATAAATTCTTTATTAACATCAGTTGTTGGATATGTCATTATGAAAAATTTGTAAGTAAGTAAGTAACAAACTCTTTCTTGAATTCACCTCTTGGATACACAATACATTTAATTCAGGAAATTATTAAAAAAAAATTGAACAAATTCTTTATTAACATTCTTTATCGATTGAATTCACTTCCATCAACATCCTTTGTCAGATACATCGAAAAAAATTGACAAAATGTAAATATCAGAGTGAATAAATACTTTATCAACATCCTTTATCGGATATTTCGGATAAAATTGACAAAATCTAAGTATCAGAGTGATTAAAATTTAAGTATCAGAGTGATTAAATTCCATATCAATATCCCTTTCTCGGATACATGGGATAAAGTTTACTAAATCTAAGTATCTGAGTGAATAAATGCTTTATAATCATCATTTGTCGGGTATATCGGATAAAATTGACAAAATATAAGTATCAGATTGATTAAATTCTATATCAACATCCATTTCTCGAATACATGGGATAAAAGTGACAAAAGCTAAGCGTCAGTGTGAATAATTTTTTTTATCAACATCTTTTGTCAGATACAACGAATATAGTTTACAAAATCTAAGTATCAGAGTGGATAAATGCTATATCAGCATCCTTTGACGGAAATGCTGGATAAAATTGACAAAATTCAAGTGTCAGAGTGAATAATTTTTTTTATCAACACCTTTTGTCAGATAAATAAATATAGTTGACAAAATATAAGTATCAAAGTGAATAAGTGCTTTATCATCATTATTTGTCGGGTATATTAAATAAAATCTACAAAATATAATTAATAGGTTGATTAAATTCTATATCAACATCCATTTTTCGAATGCATGTGATAGAATTCACAAAAATTAAGTGTCAGAGTGAATGATTTTTTTATTAACATCTTTTGTCAGATACAACGAATATAATTGACAAAGTCTAAGTATCAGAGTGAATAAATGCTATATCAGAATCCTTTGTCGGATATGCTGGATAAAATTGACAAAATCTAAGTGTTAGAGTGAATAATTCTTTTTTATCAACGTCTTTTGTCAAATACATCAAGTATAATGGACACAATCTAAGTATCAGAATGATTAAATTATTTATTAGAATACTTTGTCGGATATTTTAGATAAAATATAAGTATCAGAGTGATTAAATTCTATATCAACATCCTTTTCTTGGATACATGGGGATAAAATTGACAAAATCTAAGTATCAGAGTGAGTAATTTTTTTTATCAACATCTTTTGTCAGATACAACAAATATAATTGACAAAATCTAAATACCAGATTGATTAAATTCAATATCAGTATCCTTCTTCGGATATGCTAGATAAAATTGACCAAAGCTAAGTGTCAGAGTGAATAATTTTTTTTTATCAACATCCTTTGTCAAATACATCAAATATAATTGACAAAATCTAAGTATAAGATTGATTAAATGCTTTACCAGCATACTTTGTCAGATATTTCGTATACAATCCAAGTATCATAGTGATTAAATTCTATATCTACATCCCTTTCTCGGATACATAGGATAAAATTGACAAAATCAAAGTATCAGTGTGAATAATCTTTTTTATTAACATCTTTTATCCGTTACAACAAACATAATTGACAAAATCTAAATATCAGATTGATTAAATTCTATATCAGCATCCTTTGTCAGATATGCTGGATAAAATTGACAAAAGCTAAGTGTCAGATTGATTAAATTCTATATCAGCATCCTTAGTCGGATATGCTGGATATAATTGACAAAAGCTAAGTGTCAGATTGATTAAATTCTATATCAACATCAATTTCTTAAATACATGGGATAAAATTGAAAAAGCTAAGTGTCAGAGTGAATAATTTTTTTTATCAACATCTTTTGTCAGATACAACGAATATAATTGACAAAATCTAAGTATCAGAGTGAATAAATGCTATATCAGCATCTTTTGTCAGATATGCTGGATAAAATTGACAAAATCTAAGTTTCAGAGTGAATAAATTTTTTTAATCAACATCTTTTGTCAAATACATCAAATATAATTGACAAAATCTAAGTATCAGAGTGATTAAATGCTTTATCAGCAGCCTCTGTCAGATATCTCGGATATAATCTAAGTATCAGAGTGATTAAATTCTATATCAACATCCCTTTCTCGGATACATGGGATAAAATTGACAAAATCTAAGTATCAGAGTGACTATTCTTTTTATCAACATCTTTTATCAGTTTCAACGAATATAATTGACAAAGTCTAAATATGAGATTGATTAAACTCTATATCAGCATCCTTTGACGGATATGCTGGATAAAATTGACAAAAGCTAAGTGTCAGAGTGATTAAATTCTATATCAACATCCATTTCTCGAATACATGGGATAAAATTGACAAAAGCTAATTGTCAGAGTGAATAATTTTTTTATCAACATCTTTTGTCAGATACAACGAATATAATTGACAAAATCTAAGTATCAGAGTGAAAAAATGCTATATCAGCATCCTTTGTCAGATATGCTGGATAAAATTGACAAAATCTAAGTGTCAGAGTGAATAAATTTTTTTTAGCAACATCTTTTGTCGAATACATCAAATATAATTGACATAATCTAAGTATCAGACTGATTACATGCTTTATCAACATCCTTTGTCGAATATCTTGGATAAAATATAAGTATCAGAGTGATTAAATTCTATATCAACGTCCCTTTCTCGGATACATGGGATAAAATTGACAAAATGTAAGTATCACAGTGATTAAAATTTAAGTATTGGTGTGACAAAATTCCAAATCAACATCCCTCTCTTGGATATATGGGATATAATTTACAGAATCTGAGTATCAGAGTGAGTAAATGCTTTATCAACATCATTTGTCGGCTATATCGGATAAAATTGACAAACTCTAAGTATCCGATTGATTAAATTCTATATCAACATCCATTTCTCGAATAAATGGGATAAAATTGACAAAAGCTAAGTGTCAGAGTGAAAAAATTTTCTATCACCATGTTTTGTCAGATACAACGAATATCATTGACAAAATCTAAGTGTTAGAGTGAATAAATTTTTTCTATCAACATCTTTTGTCAGATACATCGGATAAAATTGACTAAATCTAAGTATCAAATTGAACAAATTCTTTATCAATATTCTTTGTCGGATACGTTAGATAACATTGTCAAAATCTATGTATTAGAGTGGATAAATTCATTATCAACTTCCATTTGTCTGATACATCAGATAACATTCACAAAATCTGTGTATTAAAATGAATAAATTCCTTATCATCATCTTTTGTCGGTTACGTCGGATAAAATTGAAAAATCTAACTATCAGAGTAAATAAATTCATTATCAAAATCCTTTGTCGGTTATGTCGGATAAAATTGACAAAATCTAGGTGTTAGAGTGAATTTTTTTTTATCAACATCTTCTCTCGGATACATCGGATAAAATTGACAAAATCTAAGTATCAGATTGAATAAATGCTTTATCAACATCATTTGTCGGATATCACGGATGAAATTGACAAAATCTAAGTACCAGAGTGAATAAATTTATTATCATTATCCTTTGTCTGATATGTCGGATAAAATTGACAAAATCTAAGTATCAGAGTAATTAAATTCTATATCAACATCCCTTTCTCGGATACTTGGGATAAAATTGATAAAATCTAAGTATCAGAGTGATTAAATGCTTTATCAACATCCTCTAAGTGCATTATCAACATTATTTGTCGGGTATATCGGATAAAATTGACAAAATCTAAGTATCAGATTGATTAAATTCTATATCAACAACCCTTTCTCGAATACATGGGATAAAATTGACAAAATATAAGTATCGGATTGATTAAATTCTATATCAACAGCCCCTTCTCGAATACATGGGATAAAATTGAAAAAAGCTAAGCTTCAGAGTAAATAAAGTTTTTTTTTATCAACATCTATTGTCAGATACATCGAATATAATTGACAAAATATACGTATCAGACTGAATAAATGCTTTATCAGAATCCTTTGTCGAATGTGTCGGATAAAAGTGACAAAATCTAAGTACCAGATTGAATAAATTCTTTATCAACATCGTTTGTCGGATAGGTCATTTAAAATTGACATGTCGGATAAAATTGACAAAATCTAAGTGTCAGAGTGAATAATTTTTTTATCAACATCTTTTGTTAGATACATCGAATATAATTGACAAAATCTAAGTGTTAGAGTGAATAATTTTTTTTATCAACATCCTCTGTCAGATACATCGAATAAAATTGACAAAAATCTAAGTATCAGACTGAATAAATGCTTTATCAACATCATTTGTATGATATGTCGGACAAAATTTTTTTTATCAACGAAATATCTGAATGCGTTTAAGGTATAGTATGAATGGCTTGCAACAAACGCGAAAATACTACTACTAGTAACAACTCACTGCACCACAAAACCATCTAAGGTAGTCACGGCTATTTTTTTTCGCGGCGCAAAGAAAAAATACATATGAGACAAAGTATGTTGATAATGAATTTATTCACTCTGGTACTTATATTTTGTCAATTTTATCCGTCATATCCGACAAATGATTTTGATAAAGCATTTATTCAATCTGATACTTAGATTTTGTTAATTTTATCCGATGTATCCGAGAGAAGATGTTGATAAAAAAAATTCACTGTAACACCTAGATTTTGTTAATTTTATCCGACATAACCGACAAAGGATTTTGATTATGAATTATTCACTCTGATAGTTGGATTTGTCAATTTTATCTGACGCAACAGACAAAGGATGATGATAAGGAATTTATTCATTCTAATACACAGATTTTGTGAATGTTATCTGATGTATCAGACAAAGGGAAGTTGATAAAGAATTTTTCCACTCTAATCCATAGATTTTGACAATATTATCCAACGTATCCGAGAAAGGATGTTGATAAGGAATTTATTCAATCTGATACTTAGATTTAGTCAATCTTATCCGATGTATCTGACAAAAGATGCTGATAGAAAAATTTATTCACTCTGATACTTAGATTTTCTCAATTATATTCGTTGTATCTGACAAAAGATGGTGATAAAAAAAATTATTCACTCTGACACTTAGATTTTGTCAATTTTATCCCATGTATTTGAGAAATGGATGTAGATATAGAATTTAATCAATCGGATACTTAAATTTTGTCAATTTTATACGATATACCCGACAAATGATGTTGATAAAGCATTTATTCACTCTGATACTTAGATTTTGTCAATTTTATCCCATGTATCCGAGAAAGTGATGTTGATATGGAATTTAATTACTCTGATACTTAGCTTTTAATCACTTTGATACTTAGATTTTGTCAATTATATTTGTTGTAACTGATAAAAGATGTTGATAAAAAAAAAATTATACACTCCGATACTTAGATTTTGTCAATTTTATTCCATATATCCGAGAAAGGGATATTGATATAGAATTTAATCACTCTGATACTTAGATTTTATCTGAGATATCCGACAAAGGATGTTGATAAAGCATTTTATCACTTCTGATACTTGGATTTTGTCAATCATATTTGATGTATTTGACAAAAGATGTTGATACAAAAATTTAGTCACTCTGACACTTAGCTTTTGTCAATTTTATCCAGCATATCCGACAAAGGATGCTGATATACAATTTAATCAATCTGATATTTAGATTTTGTCAATTATATTCGTTTTAACTGATAAAAGATGTTGATAAAAAAAATTATTCACTCTGATACTTAGATTTTGTCAATTTTATCCCATGTATCCGAGAAAGGGATGTTGATAAAGAATTTAATTAACTGATGCTTAGATTTTATCCGAGATATCCGACAAAGGATGCTGATAAAGCATTTAATCACTCTGATGCTTAGATTTTGTCAATTATATTTGATGTATTTGACAAAAAATGATGATAAAAAAAATTATTCACTCTGACACTTAGCTTTTGTCAATTTTATCCCATGTATTCGAGAAATGGATGTTGATGAAGAATTTAATCAATCTGACACTTAGCTTTTGTCAATTTTATCCAGCATATCTGACAAATGATGTTGATAAAGCATTTATTCACTCTGACACTTAGCTTTAGTCAGTTTTATCCAGCATATCAGACAAAGGATGCTGATATAGAATTTAATCAATCTGATACTTAGATTTTGTCAATTTTATTCGTTGTAACTGATAAAAGATGTTGATAAAAAAAAGTTCACTCTGATACTTGAATTTTGTCAATTTTATCCCATGTATCCGAGAAAGGGATGTTGATATAGAATTTAATCACTCTGATACTTAGATTTTATCCGAGATATCCGACAAAGGATGCTGATAAAGTATTTAATCACTTCTAATACTTAGATTTCGTCAATTATATTTGATGTATTTGACAAAAGATGTCGATAAAAAAAATTTATTCACTCTGACACTTAGCTTTTGCCAATTTTATCCAGCATATAAGACAAAGGATGCTGATATAGAATTTAATCAATCTGGTATTTAGATTTTGTCAATTATATTCGTTGTATCTGTCAAAAGATTTCGATAAAAAAATTTTTCACTCTGATACTTAGATTTTGTCAGTTTTATTCCAAGTATCTGAGAACGGGATGTTGATATGGAATTCAATCACTCTGATACTTAGATTTTATTTGAGATATCCGACAAAGAATGCTGATAAAGCATTTAATCACTCTGATACTTAGATTTTGTCAATTATATTTGATGTATTTGACAAAAGATGTTGATAAAAAAAATTTTTTCACTCTGACACTTAGATTTTGTCAATTTTATCCAGCATATCCGACAAAGGATGCTGATATAGCATTTATTCACTCTGATACTTAGATTTTGTCAATTATATTCGTTGTATCTGACAAAAGATGTTGATAAAAAAAATTATTCATTCTGACACTTAGCTTTTGTCAATTTTGTCCCATGTATTTAAGAAATGGATGTTGATATAGAATTTAATCAATCTGATACTTAGATTTTGTCAATTATATCTGATGTATTTGACAAAAGATGTCGATAAAAAAAATTTATTCACTCTGACACTTAGCTTTTGCCAATTTTATCCAGCATATAAGACAAAGGATGCTGATATAGAATTTAATCAATCTGATATTTAGATTTTGTCAATTATATTCGTTGTATCTGACAAAGGATTTTGATAAAAAAAATTATTCACTCTGATACTTAGATTTTGTCAGTGTTATCCCATGTATCCGAGAAAGGGATGTTGATATAGAATTTAATCAATCTGATACTTAGATTTTATCCGAGATATCCGAAAAAGGATGCTCATAAAGAATTGAATCACTCTGATACTTGGATTTTGTCAATTATTTTTGATGTATTTGACAAAAGATGTTGATAAAAAAAATTTATTCACTCTGACACTTAGATTTTGTCAATTTTATCCAGCATACCCGACAAAGGATGCTGAAATAGCATTTATTTACTCTGATACTTAGATTTTGTCAATAATATTCGTTGTATCTGACAAAAGATGTTGATAAGAAAAATTATTCATTCTGACACTTAGCTTTTGTCAATTTTGTCCCATGTATTAAAGAAATGGATGTTGATATAGAATTTAATCAATCTGATACTTAGATTTTGTCAATTTTATCCGATATACCCGACAAATGATGTTGATAAGGCATTTATTCACTCTAATGCTTAGATTTTGTCTATTATATTCGATGTATCTGACAAAAGGTGTTGATAAAAAAAAATTATTCACTATGACACATAGATTTTGTCAATTTTATCCACCAAATCCGACAAAGGATGCTAATATAGCATTTATTCACTTTGATATTTAGATCTTGTCAATTATATTCATTGTATCTAACATAAAGATGTTGATAAAAAAAATTATTCACTCTGACACTTAGCTTTTGTCAAATATATCCCATGTATTCGAAAAATGGATGTTGATATGGAATTTAATCAATCTGACATTTAGCTTTTGTCAATTTTATCCAGCATATCCGACAAAGGATGCTGATATAGAGTTTAATCAATCTGATATTTAGATTTTGTCAATTATATTCATTGTAACTGATAAAAGATGTTGATAAAAAAAATATTCACACTGATACTTAGATTTTGTCAATTTTATCCCATGTATCCGAGAAAGGGAAGTTGATATAGAATTTAATCACTCTGATACTTAGATTTTATCGGAGATATCCGACAAAGGATGCTGATAAAGCATTTAATCACTCTGATACTTAGATTTTGTCAATTATATTTTATGTATCTGACAAAAGATGTTGATAAAAAAAATTAATTCACTCTGACAATTATCTTTTGTCAATTCTATCCAGCAAATCCGACAAAGGATGCTGATATAGAATTTAATCAATCTGATATTTAAATTTTTTTAGTTATATTTGTTGTATCTGGCGGTGGATGCTGATAAAAAAATTATTGACTCTGATACTTAGATTTTGTCAGTGTAATCCCATGTATGTAAGAAAGGGGTGTTGATTTAAAATTCAATCAATCTGATACTTAGATTTTATCCGAGATATCCGACAAAGAATGCTCATAAAGCATTGAATCACTCTGGTACTTAGATTTTGTCAATTATATTTGATGTATTTGACAAAAAATGATGATAAAAAAAATTATTCACTCTGACACTTAGCTTTTGTCAATTTTATCCCATGTATTCGAGAAATGGATATTGATATAGAATTTAATCAATCTGACACTTAGCTTTTGTCAATTTTATCCAGCATATCTGACAAAGGATGCTGATATAGCATTTATTCACTCTGATACTTAGATTTTGTCAATTATATTCGTTGTATCTGACATATAGATGGTGATAAAAAAATTATTCACTCTGACACTTAGCTTTTTTCAATTTTGTCCCATGTATTCAAGATATGGATGTTGATATAAAATTTAATCACTCGGGTACTTAGATTTTTTCAATTTTATCTGATATACCCGACAAATGATGTTGATAAAGAATTTATTCACTCTGATACTTTGATTTTGTCTATTGTATTTGATGTATCTGACGAAAGGTGTTGATAAAAAAAATTTATTCACTATGAAACTTAGATTTTGTCAGTTTTATCCAGCATATCTGAAAAAGGGTGATGATATAGCATTTATTCACTCTGATACTTAGATTTTGTCGATTATATTCGTTGTATCTGACAAAAGATGTTAATAAAAAAAAATTATTCACTCTGACGCTTATCTTTTGTCAATTTTATCTCATGTATTCGAGAAATGGATGTTGATATACAATTTCGTCAATCTGATACTTAGATTTCGTCAATTTTATCCGATATACCCGACAAATGATGATGATAAAGAATTTATTCACTCTGATACTTAGATTTAGTAAATTTTATCCCATGTATTCGAGAAAGGGATATTGATATGGAATTTAATCACTCTGATACTTAGATTTTAATCACTCTGACACTTAGATTTTGTCAATTATATTCGTTGTATCTGACAAAAGATGTTGATAAAAAAATTATTCACTGTGACACATAGCTTTCGTCAATTTTATCCCATATATTCGAGAAATGGATGTTGATACGGAATTTAATCTCTCTGATACTTAGATTTTATTAAATTTATCCGATATACCCGGCTAATGATGTTGATAATGCTTTTATTCAATCTGATTCTTAGATTTTGTCAATTATATTTGATGTACCTGAAAAAAGGTGTTGAATAAAAAAAGTTCATTCACTCTGACACTTAGATTTTGTCAATTTTATAAAACATATCCGACAAAGGATGCTGATATAGCATTTATTCACTCTGATACTTAGATTTTGTCAACTATATTCGTTGTATCTGACAAAAGATGTTAATAAAAAAATTATTCACTCTGACGCTTAGCTTTTGTCAATTTTATCTCATGTATTCGAGAAATGGATGTTGATATTCAATTTAATCAATCTGATACTTCGATTTTGTCAATTTTATCCGATATACCCAACAAATGATGATGATAAAGCATATATTCACTCTAATACTTAGATTTAGTGAATTTTATCCCATGTATCTGAGAAAGAGATGTTTATATGGAATTTAATCACTCTGATACTTAGATTTTAACCACTCTGATACTTAGATTTTGTCAATTTTATCCGACATATCCGATAAAGGATGTTAATAAAGTATTTATTCACTCGGATATTTACATTTTGTCAATTTTATTCGATGTATCTGACAAAGGATGTTGATGGAAGTGAATTCAATCGATAAAGAATGTTAATAAGGAATTTGTTCAATTTTTTTCATAATTTCCTGAATTAAATTTCTGTATTATGTATCCAAGAGGTGGATTCAAGAAAGAGTTTGTTACTTACTTACTTACAATTTTTTCATAATGACATATCCATTAACTGATGTTAATAAAGAATTTAATCATTCTGATACCTAGATTTTTTCAATGCTATCCCAAGTGTCTGACAATAGATGTATGCAAATTCCTTTTCTTACAACTCCGATGTTTTAATAGACATTCTAAACGTTTGATATGCTATTTTACTCTAAAAATAATGAACACATAACAATGTAATGCATAATATATTTTTAATGAAATAATGCTATGTAGAATATTAATATAAAAATATATTATGATACATTATTAATATCAATGAGCAACTTTGTACATTTTGAATCCGTTCCATAAAATAGTTTACCATGTTCTCTCTTGATATTGTAGTTATTGTCTTCTCTTAGTTCGTAATCAGTAGAATAATCATTATTCCATTTTGAGTCATACACAATTTTTACTGGTGTGTCATCGACAGGCTCAATATACTTTTCCTCTTTGGTATTATTTGGTTCATTGACTGTTTGATCTATGGCAGTAAAATTTGCTGTTACTTTGTTTTTCATCGATTTATCTTTATATTCCATAGTTATATGTTCTACCAATGCCCTTTTTATTTTTCTGGCAATTTCACTGTCTATTATCACATTATTTTTACACATGTAACAGTTTCGGCACGTAGACAAGATATGGTTTATGATATTAGTAGAAGAGTAGGCCTTTCTTTTTTTGATCTTCCGTTGAATGCTAATACCCAAAAGCTGACGATAGGATGTATCAGTAGGTAATGTGCTACCTGCAACAGTAGCAAGGAGTTGTCATCTATCATCAACGATTATTTTTATGTTGGCATTCTCGTTGAGTGCAATCATCTCTGGAGATCACAATCTTGCATATCCACCAACATAAGAGTTGATTTTTTTCGGTACTCCAAAGAAATTTAATTCCTTACTGTAATGACAATGCATGCATACATTTCCAATAGTGCTACCACTTCTACTTGTTTCATAGTTTAAATACTTCTCCTTGTCGGCATTCACTGCTACAATAACATTGTCATGTGAACACACTTCATTAAAATGCTCCATCTTCACTTTTTTTTTAAAGATTTGACTTATGTGTTTATCGTTCCACCGCGTAGAAAAATAATGAGTTAATAAACGCAATAAACTAGATAGTGTCGATAACCCTCCATAAAGTACCAGTGGGAAAGCCGCATCATGCCTTTGAGCAAGCATAGAGTACAATCGTTAGAGCCGTAAGCATGTTTTATGTCATTTTAAGATACGTAAAAAAAGTTGAATAATTTCGAAGTCCAAAAAAAGTTTAGTCCAATAAAAAAAAGTGCTACTACAAACATTATTTTTCTAATAGTAAAGGTCATGACTAACATGTGAATACCATTCTCATTTTGAGTTTGGAAAATATTAAATGTGATTTTTTCTGTTTTAAGAATGTTTCATCTCATTCGAAGACATGTAAAAAAAAGTTGAAAAAAATATATCATGTTAAAAAAAAGTTAAAAAAATTCAAAAAAAAATTCAAAGAAAAAAGGGGGGAGGGGGCCAAAAAATTGGAGTGGAGGGGGGCGCCCTTCGAGTTTGGGTATAGGGAACCTGTGGGGGGGTTCAGGTCTCTGGTGGTTAGGGTCGTTGATGCTTATGATCCTTGATGGTTCGTACTCACATACATCTTACTACTTGATTTGCAAGGATTTCTAAGATTTGTTTTGAATTTCATTATTAAAATTCATTTCTTGCCATCTACATCTCTCTTAGTATCAACTTTTTAGTATACTATAACGTTAGACTCTATTTTAAACTGACAACACTGTTCAAACGCCACTTGTGTATTATACAGAACACATCGAAGAAGTAAAGCTATCCATTATTAAAATTCTTTTCTTGCCATCTACACCTCTCTTAGTATCAACTTTTTAGTATACTATAACTTTAAACTCTATTTTAAATCTGACAACACTGTTCAAACGCCACATGTGTATTATAGAGAACCTATCAAAGAAGTAAAGCTAAATCAACTAATAAAACCATTTTATCATCGTTATTCGTTTCCATAGATTGATTTTGCTCTAAATCTATTATAAATAAGCTATGAGTGAATATGCTCTTTTGGCTTACCTTAACTACTAATCAGTTTCAGCCTTTTTATCAATCTTCATACGATTTAATCACTAATTAAAATCATTAACGCTCCTATTAATCAAACTTTAATCAATATCGTTCATAGAGTCCAATTCGCAAATGCTAAACCCTTTTTTTGCAAATAGAGTTATTTTTTTGTAAAAGATTCAACAGCATTAGGCATTAATTCTAGACATGTTGCATTCTTAATCAAACTCGATGAGATGCCTTTAAGCTAGAGGTTATCAATCTTTTTAACAGGTTCTACTCACTATCTTTGAAAAGGTTGACAATTTCTATTTTTTCGTTAAAAAAAAAAACACGTTATGATGAAAGTGCCTCGAAAACCAGTCTGGTTGCGTTATACAATCTCAATTATACTTCCAAAACCTGTTTGATCACTTTATAGGTATATAATATAAAAGGATTGGTCGCTTTTTGCAATGTGCTCATCAAACTGCACTGTATATTCATGCCTCAGGTGTAAGTTCAGTACCTTATACATGGATACTACTGACATTGCTGATAATTAATTTAAAAAACTTTTCCCACAAAATAAGTTTTTCAAAGAAAACTAAAGAACTAAAGAAAAAATTAGTAAAAATCAAATCAAATAAACTACCAAGCGTGAAACTACCACAAATCAGCATCGATAAATAAATAAAACCCAGGACGAAGAGAAATTACAATAAATAACCGAGTCAAACTCAAAACGAGCAGAAATTAACATAAGTTGGGCGCTAAACCTTCCGAAAGCCAGAACCAAAATTTGCACTTTACTGAAAAAATATAAATGTTCTTACTTTTATAACTTTAATAAATCAAATAATATTAATATTTTGATTACTAAATATCAGTATATGTATATTAAACTGACAATGCACATTCATTTGTATTTTTTCAGTAAAGTGCAAATTTTGATCTGGCCTTAGGAAGGTTTTGCGCCCAACTTATGTCAATTTCTGCTCGTTTTGAGTTGGACTTGGTTAATTATTGTAATTTCTGTTCCTTTTGGGTTTCATTTATTTATCGAAGCTGATTTGTGGTAGTTTCACGCTTGGTAAATTATTTGATTTTATTTTTGCTCATTTTTTGTTCAATGGAGTTCTTTACTTTTCTTTGAAAAACTTATTTTGTGGAAAAAGTTTTTTAAATTAATTTCTGTTCGTTTTATATTGACATAGTCTTTTCAGGGAAAAAGAAAGTAATACTTTAAATCTTTTCGTTTTTTTTAAACTTTACAGTTTGGCCTGCTATTTATATGCTGGAGAAAAATCTTCAGCAATGTTTAACAACATATACCCTTTTAAAAATCTGGACACAAATAGTACTGTTTAATTTAGTTTCATACCTCCTCTAGTTGACCTGAAAAGGAAAACTTGATACCATTCGCAAAAAAATCTGTTTACTTTCTTTGATAGCTTGGATAAAATTACGCTATTTTGATTTGGTTAAATTTTAAGAGCAGAAATGGGAGGGTTGGCGTGAGAGGGTGGGCTTGGGAGGGTGGGAGTGGAAGGGGGATTAGTTGCCCTCAAACCGCTTTCGACTATTAAAAAGGGCATCATCCATTTCTGTTTTCAATCGAATGAGCACTTTTCCAAGTTCCCACGACAACTCCTTCGATACGAAGTGCCCTGGTCTAAACAACAACAACAACAAAAAATAATATATTATACCCACCTTCGATCTTTACTATAAAAATGCCAAGCCTTCCAATCACTTTTTACTATTAGAAAGGTGCATTATGCCTTTCGATTTCAAATCGAATAAGCACTTTTGGAAACGACAATGTTTTGTAAAAACACCTCGTATGCCCCCGGTGTATAAATAACAACCCTTACCCCAACGTTTGTTAGGGTGGTTGTCATCTTCTAAGACCGACTGTCCACACCTTTCAACTACGTTAAACAACATGGCTATCTCAAAATTTTGATTGGACGTGTTTGGGGATATGGGGGGCGTGAGAGGGTGTTAGTCGCCTTCCAATCACTTTCGACTATTAAAAAGGGCACAAGCCACTCCAATTTCAAATTGAATGAGCGCTTTTCGAAGGTTCTACGACAACTTTTTCGATACTAAGTGCCCTGCTCTAAAGGAAAAATTAATAAATAATACATTGTGCCAACATCGTTCTTATGAGCCCCCAAGGCATAACATAAAACCCTTGCCCAGAGGATTGTGGGGGAGTGTCCTCCTCTTTACTTAGTTCCGGTTTCTTGTCTCGTTCTTGAGTTTTCCCGTTCTTTACTTATGCAGCGCTATCCTTCTATCTATGATTTATACAACAACTTTCTATCTAAACCTTGTATGCCCCCAGGGCATAACTTACAACCCTCGTACTGAGGGCTCTGAGGGGCTTATCATCCTAAAAGACCTAATTTCCAGAACGTTCAACTACTTTGAACAAAATGGATATCTCAAAATTTTGATTGGATGTGTTTTGGAAAATGGTGGGCGTGAGAGGGGCGCTAGTCACTCTCCACTATTAAAATTGACTATCCAATCACTTTCAACTATTAAAAAAGGAATTAGCCCTTTTAAATTCCAATTGAATGAGCCCTTTTGAAGTTTCTACGACAACGCTTTCAATAAAAACTTTATATGCCCCAGGGCATAGCTTACAACCCTCGCCCTGAGGGCTGTGGGGGAAGGGGTGGTCATTCTTAAGGACCTAATTTTGAAAAACTTTCAACTACGTTGAATAAAATGGCTATCTAAAAATTTGATTGGATGTGTTTGGGGAAAAGGTGGGCGTGAGAGGGGGGTTAGTTGCCCACAAATCACTTTAGTCTGTTAAAAAGGGCACTATCCCTTTGAATTTCAAATCGAATGAGCCCTTTTTTCAAGTTTCTACGACAAAGATTTCAATAAAAACCTTATATCCCCCAGGGCATAACTTAATCCTTGCCCTGAGGGTTGTGGGGGAGTGTCCTCCTCAAAAATATATTTTCTATTTGAAAATAAACTACGCTGAACAAAATGACTATCTCAAAATTCTTATTGGATGTGTTTGGGGAATGATGGGTGTGGGGGGGGGCTAGTTGCCCTCCAATCACTTTCGACTATTAAAAATATCAAAAAGGGCACTAGCCCTTTGAATTTCCAATCGAATGAGCTTTTTTTGAAGTTTTTACGACAACGCCCTCTTTTAAAACCTTATATGCCCCCAGGGCATAACTTAAAACCCTTGCCCTGAGGGCTGCGGGAAGTGTACTCCTCAAAAACATATTTTCTATCAAGAAATCAACTATGCTGAACAAAATGGCTATCTCAAAAATTTTGATTGGATGGGTTTGGGGAAATGATGGGCGTGGGGGGGCTAGTTGCCCTCCAATCACTTTCGACTATTAAAAAGGGCACTAGCCCTTTGAATTTCCAATCGAATGAGCCTGTTTTGAAGTTTCTACGACAACGCCTTCTATAAAAACCTTATATGTCCCCAGGGCATAACTTAAAACCCTTGCCCTGGAGGTTGTGGGGGATTGTCCTCCTCAAAAACATATTTTCTATTTGGAAATCAACTACGCTGAACAAAATGACTATCTCAAAGTTTTGGTTGGATCTGTTTGGGGGAATGATGGCCGTGGGGGTGGGCTAGTTGCCCTCCAATCACTTTTGACTCTTGAATAGGGCACTAGAACTCTCAATTTCCAATTGAATGAGCCCCTTTTGAAGTTTCTACGACGACCCCTTCCATATGAAGTGCTCTGCTCTAAAGGAAAAAAAATACATAGTACATTATGCCAACATCGTTCTTATATGCCCTCAGAGCATAACTTAAAACCCTTGTCCCTAAGGTTGTGGGGGAGCGTCCTCCTCAAAAAGATATTTTCTATCTGGAAATCAACTACGCTGAACAAAATGGCTATCTCAAAATTTTGATTGGATGTGTTTGGGGGAATGATGGGTGCTGGGGGGGGGGGGGCAACTATCCCACCCCCTATTGAAAAGGGCACTAGAACTCTCAATTTCCAATCGAAAGAGCCCGTTTTGAAGTTTATACGACGACCCCTTCCATATGAAGTGCCCTGCTCTAAAGGAAAAAAATAATACATAGTACATTGTGCCAACATCGTTTTATATGCCCTCGGGGCATAAATTAAGACCCTTGACCCGAGGGTTGTGGGGAAGTGTCATCCTCAAAAGCATATTTTCTCATAGGAAATCAACTACGCTGAACAAAATGGCTATCTCAAAATTTTGATTGGATGTATTTGGGGGAATGATGGGCGTGGGGCTAGTTTCCCTCCAATCACTTTCGACTATTACAAAGTGCACTAGCCACTCGAATTTCCAATCGAATGAATCCTTTTCGAAGTTTCTACTACAACTCCTTCGATACGAAGTGCCCGGCTGAAGAAAAAAAAACCCATTGTGCCCACATCGTTCTTTGCTTAGGCAGCGCTGGCGCGCTGCCTATGATACGTCCTTCTCTTTGAATTTAGTATCAATAGATAGGGATTCAAACACAAGGATTCATAGTAAATCTCTATGATAAATATGGGTTCTTAGCTTGTCGATAGATCACATCCAACAGTGCATGGAAGGTAGTTAATTATATACAAGGTAAATAATAAATAAAATCACCGAAATCGTCCAGATAAATTCATCTATAGCAGCTTATACAGCAAAATAACACTTTTTTTTATAGGTAGTTGTACTAAGATGTCTGCTACGGAATGTATGAGTATAATTGGCTATTTTAAGTATTATTGCTGATAAGTTAAATTTGAACAGTTACAGGGATGCACCTACGGGGGTGCTAAAGGGGCTATAGTCCCCCCCCCCGTCAATAAAAAACCAGCTAAAAAGCTTAAAATGTACCCTTAAAATACCGGTTTTTCTAAGGGATTTTAAAAAAAGTTTTCCTTGGTTAGCTCAAGGGGTCAGCCTCCCCATAATCATTTTCTGAGTGTGCCACTGAACAGTTATAATTACTCGTTGAGTTTTATGCTAAATGGTGTGTAATACATACTTCACAGCAAAATGATAAAAAATTTGTTGGGCATGCTTTTGCTTCACAATTCATTTTTAGTAAAGCGCAAATGTTGCAATAGGCTATACACTTTTACGATTAGGGGAGGGATTGGAAACCAATTTGCTTGTGATATCTCCCTATATTTGTAGAATTCTGAAAAACAGCACTTTGCTGACGTACAAATCTGAAACATTAAAACTGGAATAGAAACAGAAAAAATATCATTTTTATACAATCCTGAAAGAGGCTTATGCCAGCTTTGCCTCTCACTCAGTCTATCTGTCTTGGATTTTTCTCCAATTTGCCATGGCTTGATGGCAACTTGATTTTAATTCATAGAGTGAAGAGGTAATGGGAACCGGCCATGAAATCAATAAATATTACGACACGGTTTTAACTCTCTAGAAAAAATACTCAGAAAAGGATGGTTTTCAGTAAAGCACTACTTTTTCAGAATTCTACAAATGTAGAGAAAAATTTAGAACCAGCTTGTTTGAAAATATTTTTACAAAAATAAATTGAATAAACCGCCAAGGAGTAATTTCTGGTCGTTTTAAGTTAAAACTTCACTTTTTACTTTCATCAGAAATTTTGTGGTTTAAAATCAATTTTGCACCTTTTTTAGATTTTAAAAATATTGACAGTTAACCTTCCAAAAAGGTCTTTTTACAGCTTAGGTAAAGAAACTAAGGAAGTTAACTCGATTTTTTGCTAAAATAGGGCATAAAATATTATTCTAGTTTCGGATTTTTCATAAAATTTGGCTATAAAAAAAAAACCTGGGATTTGTGACAAAAAGAGTCCATGAGATATTTATCCTTTGAAGGGAAGGACGGCGTGGATTAAGAAAGGAGAGAGGATGCGTCGACCAAATTTTACTACACGAGTTCATATATAATGACATTGAATGCTGATAGCTTAGCATTTCATGATATTATGCCAATGCAGTTTTCAGTTTTATTTTCAATGTTGTAAATATAAGAAAAACACTTGTAATATAATTCGTTTTCAGTAAAGTGCAAATGACTCAATAGCCTTTAGACTTTTATGGTGAGGAGAAGGGTAAGGTGGGAGTAGCCAGACTCCTGTTTGTAGTGAATTTTCTTCGTTTTAAGTTTGACTTAAATATTCAATTTAATTTTTACTCGTTTTAAGATTTATATGTTTCAATTATATTAGGACCTGTTATCTCTGCGTTTGCTATGATTGTTTATTTAATTTCTGTTCGTTATGGGTTTCATTTATTCTTTGATAGTAGTTTCTGCTCGTTCTGAGTTTGAATTATTATAGAAATTTATTTCTGCTGGTCTTAAGTTTTCATGGTACTTTAATTTTCTTTGAAAAACTTCTTTTTCCTAAAGTGTTTTTAATTAATTTATGTTCGATTTTGATTGCCAGAGTTACAAGTGAGAGAGACAGCGCTTACATCATCTTTCAACAATAATCAAGGTCAGCGAAACCCATTGGGTTGTATATGATGTTTGTTGGTATCCATATAATCTACTAATACGTGTTCACACTTCCCCTATAAATGAAAAATAACAAAACGGAAAAAAATCTAAATCATTTACAGCTTTCCAGAAGGTAGCGTTTCTGCCTACTCTTGAGCTGGCTAATATTATCTGCTACCTCGTTGAATACTCCGAGCCTCAGACACTATCCCTGAAGAATGCCTAGTTTCATAACATTGATAAAAAAGAGTTAGACTTAAAAGTTTCTCAAAAGCACTCCGGTGTATAACGATTCAAACATTGATAAACAAAACAGCTAGTTGATAATCTCCTACCTTGTGATCATTTAAAATTTTCCATCTAGTAAAGCAACTCAAAGTACTATTTTCCAATCTCACATTACTTCCTAAGACACCAATAACTTTATTTTGTAAAACTTAAACTCTTTTAAAACTTGACACAAAAGAACTAGTCCACAGCAGATATACATAAAACAGATACAGATTGATGAGAGAATGATAGAGGACCATTAGAATTTTTGGCCGAAGCTCATTTCTTACCCTTCCAAGAAGATATAAACCTAAGCCATTTTTGCTGCTACTACATCACAATGTAGTTTCCAACTTAAATTACAATCAAGATAAAAACTAAATATTTAATGCTAAAAGCTTGATTTAAAAATACACCATTGAGACAAAATTTATTTTCTAAAATAATGGGATTACCAATTCTATTAAAGGTCATAAGGATCGTCTTAAAAACATTAATAGATAGACAGCTAAATCTCGTAAAACTTACTAATTCATTTGGGCCTTATTAACCTTTTCGATGAGACGATTCACGCAAGATGATGATATTCTAAACACAGTTTCATCAGCAAATGACGTATCTGATTTACCAGGGAAAACAAAATGGCATGATATCTACATAAATAAGGTACAGCAAGGGCCCAAGCACCGGGCCTTGTGGAACCCCGCAACGGATACTATAACTTCTTGAGTTGCAGCCACCAATATTTACGCTAAGTGTTCTCCCCCTAAAATAGGACTAGAACCAATTCAAAGATACATGCTGAACACCTAAACAACGTATCCTACCCAATAAAATCTAAAAAACCACAGTATCAAAAGCTTTATTAAAATCTATGAAAATTGAAAGCACTAACTCACCACGTTCAACGGACATAACAAAATATGTGAGATGGTGGACTGCACGTGTTGTAGAATGTCCTTTTGTGAATCCAAACTATTTTTTAATGAAAAATATATATATAGGTTCAGGTGATCATACAACCTTCTTTGCATAACCTTTTGATTTAGCCTTGAAAACAAAGACAACATCGAAATCGGTCTCCACCAGTAGGATCTGTTTCAAAACCTCCTTCATGCAAAGAGATAACCGTAGCTTCTTTTAATGCCAAAGGAAACTCACCCTTTTTCAGTGATAAGCTAATCAAATATACAAGACAGGGCAACAAATGTACCAATTTTTCAAGTTTTTCAACATACCCTTTTTCAACATCAAAGTTTTTTCACCATCGAAGTTTCATCAAAGTTTATAAAACATCAAAGTGATGTTTTTTCAACATAAAAGTTTTAAAGTTCAACATCCCTCTCAACCTTCCCTGAAAGTAGTCAAAATTAGATGTAGTAGCAGTCGCAAGTTTTTTCACCATCGAAGTTTCATCAAAGTTTATAAAACATCAAAGTGATGTTTTTTCAACATAAAAGTTTAAAAATTCAACATCCCTCTCAACCTTCCCTGAAAGTAGTCAAAATTAGATGTAGTAGCAGTCGCAAGTAGTTGCAGTCATAGTTGCAAGTTGACGGAGTCGTAAGTAGTCACAGTCACAACCAGTCGTATTTGTAGCCACAATAGTGGTAGTAGTAGTGACCCTGAAAATTTCAATTTAATACCCTTAACCCTTCCTTGGAGATACGCCTTTTTTGATAGCTTGAATGAAGATAGTTTCTTTTGATAGAAATATCCCTCAACATTCCCTTAAATTTCACCTCAATACCCTTGGCCTTCTCGAATACACCAAAGATCAAACATTCCCCCTTTCCCAATGATAAATCCTGTATATAAAAAACTGACAAATTGCATAATTTTCATTCCTTACCCCGGAGCTTTTGAGGGCTTGGCATCCCCAGACGCAAAGCTATAAGACGTTGGGATCATTTTGAATAAAATAGCTTTTTATGATTTTATCAGTGGTTAAGGGGGCATCCAAAAGGACAAGAGATGGGGAGGGGAGTTGGCTTCCCTCCGTTTCATTTTCAACATCCCTCTCAACATGCCTTTAATGTTCCAGCTTAATACCCTTCGCCGTTCCTTAGTCATTGCTTTTGTGTCCCTTTGGCAACCCTTCCACATATAGTGTGTTTTGATTTTGTTTGATGGTCCCCTCAACATTTTCCTAAAGTTTTAAGTTAATAATTTTCAGCAGAATAAACCATGTCACAACGAATCGTGCATGCTCCCTTTCCCCAATAGCCAACCTTGTATATAAACAATGAGCAAACTATATGTCTTACAAAACTTGCCAAAGGGGCTCTGGGGGGCTATATCATTACCAAAGGCATAGTTATTTGATTTTTTCCCTATCTTAACAAAATGGCTATTCCAAATTTTTATCAGATATCTTTGGAAGGAGGGCAGCTAAAAATAGAGTGAGAGGGGGGCAAGTTGCTCTCTTACTAATTTTTAACATCCTCCTCAACATGGCCTGAAAGCTTAAGTTTAGTACCCTAAGCCGTTCTTTAGATATTACTGATATGCCTTTTTGATAAACTGGATGCACTTAGTATCTTTTGATTTGGTTTAACATAGCCTCAACATTCCCTGAAGTTTCACCTTAATACCTTTAGCCTTTCCAAACACATCCAGAATCAAACAACCCCCCTCCCTTCCTAATGATAAATCCTGTATGTAAAAAAGGAAAAATTACATAATTTACAACCCTTGCCCTAGGGGCTGTGGGGGGGCATTGTATTCCTGGAGGCAGATTTACTAGACCTTTTGACTCTTTTGAACGGTTAACAATAGGCAACTTGAATAACTTACAGTCCTTCCCCGGGGGATTAGGGGATTTGTCAACCACGAGGGCATGGTTATTTGACCCTTGGAGTATTTTGAACGACATGGCTATCTCAAAATTTTGGTCATATAAATTTGGTAAAAACGGGCATGGGGAGGGCTGGTTGCCCTCCGATCTCCCTTGAATCTTAAAAAGGGCACTGGAACTTTTGATTTCCAATCGAAAGAGCTCCCTCCAAGGTTTATAGTCCTTCCCCGGGGGATTAGGGGATTTGTCAACCACGAGGGCATGGTTATTTGACCATGCCCTCGTGGTCAAACCTCTGACGAAAAGAGATATTAATTAATAATAATACATGGAAGTCTTTTGGCTCTGTACTATAGGCAACGCTAAAGGGTTGCCTCTGATTTAATTTTTCTTTTTTAATACCTTTCAATTTGAATTGAAATTGCGTTATTCTCCTTTTTCTCTGCCCCTTTCTATTTTCCTTTTCTGAAGCAAAGCAGCCAAATTCAGCTAATTGTACTCGATAAGCAATTCTAAGCATTTTAAAAGTTTCGACCGTACATTAGCTTTTCGTACAAACTGAAAAAATAAGCCCTATTTCAACAGGGCCAAACATACCTTAGGGGGCACATGAAATGTTTGTTTCCTTTCAAATATACCGGTAAGGCAAAACTAAATTGGACTAGTAAAGCTATACCAAATCATGTTAATTAAAAGACTGAAGAAAATGGGATTCAGAGGCATTAAGTTGGATCGTTTTTTAGTTGAAAATACAATTAATAGTCGACAATGCAAGACAAATCTAATAATTTTTAAAGTTTCAACTGAACATTAACTCTTTGTACAAACTGGAAAAATAACTTGTTTTAATAAGGGGAAAATATACCTTAGGGGACACCCAAAATGTTGATTCTCTTTCACACGTACCAGTTTGACCAGGCTAAAGGGACTACAAAGGCTGTGTTATATTTCTTACTTAATTGAGAAGAATGACTACAAAATCAAAAGAACCTGAAGGTGGTAAATAGCTATTTTTACTTTAGAGATGTAATGAATTTTTCTCACATTTTTCTATTTCGTTTATTTATCTTTTTACTGTTGTCATTGTTCCTTCCACTTTCATTTGGTCATTTTTTCTAGTTTTTTCGCGAGGAAAAAATGGTTACAAATATTTGGTATATCAGCTACACTGTTAAATGAAAAGCAGAGAAAAATAATATCTATGTATTAAAACGTCGATAGAAAATTCAAGTAATAAATCACCTATTGGCTTGTTGAAAGCTTCTTCGGAAGTTTTTTTCAGTCCATGGTGTTCAGGGTGACGAACATGTTCCACAAGACTTATTCGCGTAACCCCTATCTATGAAACTTTTTAAGATCAGTCCACTCGCGCATGAACAAGTATGGCGGGTATTAAAAACTCTGCCGAAAAGTATCAAATTCGAACCAGAAGGATCGCCGTATTCTGATTGTACTTGACAAGGGGTGGTTTTCATTGGCTGTCAGTGACACCTTGACAAATGGCATGCAATACCACTTTCCCTTTCAATAATATGCTGGTGGAAAAGGCCTTTGACTAGTTGAGAGTGATGTCGCGCGATCAGTTTCACTCTGCCAAAGCTTATTTCGCGATCCTTCTGGTTCGAATTTGGCACTTCTGGTACAGTAGCTAATACCCGCCATAAACGTGTATTCGCATTGACAGTGAACAAGCGCTCTGGGCCATAATAGTTATGCTTATGTGTTCCATTTTTAAAATGGCCGTTATGCTTGAGGTCTACCCTGACGCTCACAACCCTGACTTGGGTCTATTTCCCACTAATACTTTTTTTTTCTTTTTTTTTGTAGCAACTTTAGCGGTTATATTATTTTTACATTTATGGATGTTGCGTTCAGTGGCACAGATTCATGAAAATATAAGGTAACAAGAACTATTAGTGATTATATATATATATATATATATATATATATATATATATATATATATATATATATATATATATATATATATATATATATATATATATATATATATATATATATATATATATATATATATATATATATATATATGTTGCTCTTCACGAGTTCACGGTGAATCTATCCCCGTTTCCATCCCTACATAATTATTTCCCGAGTATTAGTGTTATTCTCGATTTCCGAGCATGGATGCAGATATAAAAATTCCCTTTGTCAATATGAAATATGTAATAAAATGTATTTAAATTGAGGAGGTGCCAAGGAATTATAATTTGTGTACTTGGAGCAGTTTTGCCACGGATAGTATAAAGGTACTACTTTTAGTACTATTTGATTGAAGTAGTTTTTTTTAACAGTTTCTGTGAAAGTAGTACTTCTTTATCCTAAAAAGGTAACATAAAAAAAAAAAATAGTTTTTCAAATCAACTGTAAAGTATTTTGTGCCATCGTCAGTTTTTCGCTTCATTTTGCATGCACAAAAAAAGTCCCCACTTTTGGTCCCCACTTTTGGGGACCAAAAGTGGGGTTCTAAAAGTCCCCACTTTCGGGGACTTTTAGAATCGTACAGTGAACTTAATAATTTCAGACCTAGCAGGAATTTCAATGTATTTCTAAATGTGATGTGACCAGTTAGGTACATATTTTCAAATAATATTTTTAAGTAAATATTTTCAAATAATTACTTTAATAACGCATTTTGTCGTAAAGTTGGTAACTTCAGTAGAGACAGCTGGCGGTGGTGAAGGAACATAGCCTTGTGTTTCAAATAAAGTTGTGTCCGAAATAAAGCGAAGAGTGGACAGTGAAGACCAACTGCATCGGAAGCTTGACATCGCATCGCCTTAAACTGCTTTTTCAGGTTCGATTTTTTTCGTAATTTCACTTTAACGTATATTAAGGGACTTTTCAGTAGGATGGATGTTTAAGTCCTAAAAAGAGTGCAGAGTCGGATACCACTGTTAAAGAAAGAGCTGGATGTAAAAAATGATAGTTCTGGAACTCTTTCCTCAAGGATGGCGTTGGGGTTTCCTCTGTTACTGATCTTCCCGCGTTCCTGAAGAGCTCAAACTTTTATAAGGTTGAATTTTTTTTCGTAGTACTTTTTGTCGGTTCTTATTGGTACCATTAGGTCTGATTGAATGGTAACCCTGACTGGGAGGCGCAGAAAGCTCCTCAATACGAAAGAAAATGAAAATTAAGATTATTAATTTAGAGAATCTTCAAAAGGAGACAGTGTGAGATATTTTTTCTCGGTACTCAAGTGTTATCCCGACCACACTCGAGAAGTAAAGTTAGGTTAATCATAATGAAATATGCCTGAACATGATGAAAATTTAATACATAAATTCATGTGCAATTTCAGGTGCAATTTCGCTATCATAATCAAACAGTTCGTGGTAACAAGCTGTCAGTAAGAAGCGACCCGGCTCAATAATAACCGAAACTCTAAAAAGCAGGATTTTAATATCAATAGATGTTATCAAAGGAATTGGCTTATAACGCCAATTCCAAGTACATAATATTCATTAAGTTCAGTTTAGCTATCAAAGGCTAACGAGCCTGAGAAAATTTGCCTGATTTTTGAAAAAGGGTCAAGGGTACCCCCTAAAAATCAAGAAATCTTAATACAATCACACCATCGTATTCAGTGTATCAGAGAACTTTACTGTAGAAATTTGGAGCTCCTAGTTGGACAAATGTGAAATTTAACATTCTTTACCAAAAGAAAGATCACAAAAAGGGTGTTCATTTTTTTAATGGGTGATCGTATGGAACTAGTGGTCCTATAAAATTGGGAGGGGGCTCATTTGAACGGAAATTAGAAGTTTTTGTTCCCTATTTAAGTGACCAAAGATATTTGAGGGCACCTAACTCCCCTCCCATGCCCCCTTTTTACAAAAGTTGTTCCATCGAAGGATACTTATGTATTATAGGAGAAAAACCCGAAAATTTGGATAGCGAACATGAGACACTACTAGTTTTTCACAGTGTTAATACAAGACAATTAGCTTCGGCTCGCTGGGAAAATACATTGTAGCTATATTTTAATTAAACTTTTAGTTGGTATTTTGGTTAGGTTAGTTTATGCTACGCATTTAATATAATGTAATGCGCTCTGGGTGGCCCCCCTTCCATAATTCTTTGTTGTAGTTTTCATAATTTTGTTAATAAAGTATTATATTTTCATCATATTTTGTTTTATTTCATTAGCATTAACCAAACTTCATTTCTCGAGTGTTTCTCGTATAATACATAAGTACCAATAAAAATTTTGAGACAGGCAAATTGTTCAGCATAGTTGACATGCCCCCCACAGTCGCTGGAGAGAGGTCTTAAAGAGGTCATGACCCCCCACAGCTGCTGGAGAGAGGTCTCAAAGTTAAAAACTAGTTTTTTTTTATTTAATCTACTAACAAACGTCATATATGAAAGCGACAAAACGAAAGAAAACATTCTCAGGTTGGTAAAAACACGTTTTGGATCAAAGCTGTTCACATGAAATGTCACTGTAATTCTAACAAATTGATCGCCAAGGAAAACAATAAATGCTTTCCAGGTCAGCGACGGAGCAAGTTCGAGCTATGTTATGTTCCTCATTTAAAACAAGAGGTCATGTCCTACATCTGTTTCTTTTCTAAGAGCCTCTTAGAAAAATTTATCTCTGAAATGTTATTTTGTTCTTCGCTATGATTTTTTTCCAGCTTAATAATAAAAAAGGAATGTAATAAAATAAACACGGTTAAGACCTGGAACAAAAAAAAACACAACTATATTCTTAGAACAGTTTAAGTGTTGGAATCTTTGAAAGTCGTGGTAATCTTAGGTATGAAACGTAGAAAGTAGTAGAAAACGTGGAAAGTCGTGTTGATCTTTATAGTTATGTTTTAATAACTACATAACTATAAAGTTATGTTTTGGAAATAAATTTTTTTGGTAACTCAAACAGAAATTTATACCGACAGTTTGTGTTAACAAAGTGTAAGAAAAGAACGAGATGTATCTATATTAATCGAAACTCTAGATAAACAAAGTTTTGATGACAAATAATATGTAAAAAGAATTCCGTTTTTCTGGTGGTTTCAAACATATAAAATCCATTAATTTTAAAATTACTCTGAAAATATTTGAGGTTGAGAAAAACTGCGTAATTTCCAGAAAGTAGTGAAACCCCCTGTATAATGGGCGTGATCTTCATGACAATTACAGCTTCATATTCAGCATGTCTAATGACCCTACTGGGGAGTTTTGAAGCTCCTGTGAGAAAAACATGAAATTTTTGAATTTCTTCAGAGAAATTTGAGAACAGGTGCAAGTTTATTTGTTTGTTCTTTTTTCTCGGGAACGATCATGTCAAAATAGTGGCTGTTTTGTATCGGGACAGGGCTCATTCAAATGGAAATTAAAGCTTCTAGCGCTTGTTTTGCGTAACAAAAAAGATCGTGCCACAGGAAAGGGCCGATTCTTGCCGTTTTTTTTTCAGCAAATAAAAATTTTGACTGGCAAACAGGACCAAATTTCTATCGAGGAAAAACTTTGAGATTGTCAATCAGTTAGAATTGTTAACGAGCTGTTTATATATAGCCTGCGAGTTTCAGGTTTTACCAGAGGAAAGTGCCAATTTCTGCCTTTTTGCGCGGTAAAACATAAATTTCGACAGTATATAACTGAATAGAAAACTTTACATGTGTAAGGTGGGCTGCTTCTTCCCCTAAATTCACCGTTTCTTATGCTAAGTTTTATAATGCATTATTGGTAGCATCTTTTGATCGTAACAAACGTAGTTAATGGCTAATTGCAAGGGTTTTATTTATCAATTAACTTTTAAAACATTTAAATATAAAACGATATTTTTTAATGAAGATTTGCATTTGAAATAAAATTGCATTGTTTAAAATAATTGAAAACATTTGAAAGTATTTGAAATATCTTCAATGGAACTTTATTTTTTTATGCAACTGGGCACTTATTAAGCTATTCCATTCTTATGACATTGTGGGAAAATAATTTTTACTTCATTCTAGTTTTCTTTTTCATCTGGATTCCTTTTAAAGCATTGGGGTCAACAAGTCAAACGTACCGTAGAGAGGGGCGGTTAAGGGGAGATACCCCCTCTCACACACAGACTGTTTCCCCTCATTTGTGAACTAGTTCAACTTTTCTGCAAAGAGTTGGGGGATAAGGAGAAGGCATCCCCCCTCTTATACGGAACAAATCCTGATCTTCTCACTGTCAGTTACATTTTTAAAAACTTAAAATAATAACGATTGTACAACAAAACATAAAATTAAGCTAAAAATATAGGAGATTACAAGTAAAATTGTTAAATTCTTAAGAATGCAAGGGGCAACATGTCCAGGGCACCTTAAAAGATAAAATAGATTTTTAAAAATATAAAAAAGATAAAAAAAAAGATTAAAAAACCAATAAAAAAAATTTTTAAATAAAAATACGATTTAAAAATATATAAGAAAAAAGATTGAAAATAAAACAAATAACAAAATATTTTTTTAACATAAAAAAAGAGTAGCAAGGTAGCCTAAACCTGCTTTAAGGTGTCGTGGATGCTGATATTTTTACAAGCCTCAGAAACATGCTTAAGAGTATTAAGATAAATTATTATCCAAAGGTACTAATTTATCCAAAAAGCAGAAGTATAAACCCATTAGCCACAACAGAAATTAGTTACCTCGATTCTTTGACTTTTCTTTCTTTGGCTTCTTTGTTGCAAAGCTACTACTACTTAACCACCAAAAGCCTACATCCTCTTGTCGCTTTTATCGTTCTTGTATGGTGATCTAGCCCAAGGTGAGGTGACAAAGTAGCATCAACAACTTGTTGTACATTTATCATCAAATGGTAGTTTCTTCAGCCTCCAGTTTAAAAAACTTGTTTTTTTTATTATTTTTGGTTGTTTTTAAATCATACCAGGACATTCCTTCCCCTCCCGCATTATAAAATTATCCAAAATCAATCATCTTGGAAACTCCCCCCCCCCACAGGTAACTCTATCCATCGAAAATTCATCACTCAAAATCCCCCCCCCCCCCAAAAAAAAAAAACAGATGTGTAATTAATGAAACTTTTTGGAAATATGGGTGAAACTTTTTTTTTATTCCTGGCACACTTAAGAGGTGGCATAAACATTCTTAAGAAACTAGTGCTCAAAAAGGAAAAAATGATAGCAGAAGAAAAGACAAATTAAAGAACTAAAATATATACATATATCTTTTGTATTTGGAACCATCAACAAAATGTAATTCTTTCGATGTATATTTGTTTTCAAATTTTCGTATTTTGGAGTTTCAGTTGCTTTTGACAAAGGGCCGGCCTTTAACTACCGTTCTTTAGGTGAAGGGATTGATTTTAGATCAATGTCTTGAATGCATAGGCCACTTGATCTCTTAAAATTCAACGTGTACCATAATATATGATTTAGAGTGATATAATCAAATCCAAAAGAATTATTTGGTTTTTGAATCTATGCATTTCAAGAGCATGTGACACTTAGACCAAAATTAAAAAAACTAAACCATAGAGATCTGCAAAACTAAATATGCGTTCATAAATGTTCAGTGACTGTATCATGTATAGTTTTCCTCCAATCCTTTCATATTGAGGGGATGCTCATGGTAATTTGGGAGTTGACTCTTTCGAGGAATTTCTAAGCCATGGTTCCCACAAGGAAGAAGGGTCGGGGTTTTCACTTTTTTTTAAGGATGCAAGCACTGGTGGGTAATTAGAGACCCAGCTCTCCCTTGGAGCAATTTTTATGGAACATATTTTCTTCGGGAAAGTTTCCTCAGTGCAACATTTCGTAAATCTAGGGGGCAAGAATTCCAAAGGGGGATTTTTTATTTGGGTAGGTTTTCCTGGGGTCAAGCTTCCTTGTTAATTTTGCACAAAACTGTTTTCTCGATCCGTTGAACTCCAAAAATTCATTCAAATGAATTAATAGTAATATCATGTGTAATAATATATCGCATAATAATATCTAGGGAGGGAGTTACTGGGTTTTAACTATCATCAAGTTAGGACGACTTACGCAAAAACAGTGCAAAATGGGCTGTTAGAGTTACAAAAAATCATAACAGCTATACTTTACAGCATAATTCTGTACCAACTATTAGTGCGGGGGCTACTGCATAATTTTATGGGGAGAAGGGTTGACTTAAACCTTAAAAGAACAGTCCTAAAAAAATTTCTCGACTTTTCGTGAAAGCTCTTTCAGAGGAGCATAGAGAGAAAGAGGATTTGTCCCATAACTTCCTTCAACTGGAGGAACATGTTCAAACTAAGTCTGCAATATGGATGCTAAAAGTTTGACAGCTCCCTCCTTATTCTAGACGTATATTGGGTGTGGAATTAGAGGTCATATTCGTGGGAGGCGAAGAGGGGTAAGACCATTAGGAGGTGCATATATTAACCCCATCCCCCGATTTTTCTGAAAGTCCCACCCCCCTTTATAGACAAATAAAATGTTACGGAGGGATAAGGTATAATGTTTGCCATTTTAGACCACTTCTTCGCCTCCCCAGTAAATCTTTTCAGGGAGATTTTCCTTGCGGATTCTTTTTTTTTATTCAAAACCAAAGTTTAGCGTAAACAGAATTGAAGTGGGAAATATGCCTTTAATATGAAAACCTGTATAGGCCTCAATATGATACTGAAAAGAGAAAGAAATAAAACAAGAACTGTTTTTGTGATTGTAAAGAGAGTTGTTTAAACTAAAAATGAATAAAAACAATCCTATACATGAAGAGGCCTTCCACTTCTCTCATATCCCGCTCTTTTTGCCAAATTTCAACACAGTCTAAATATTATTCATGCATGCTCTTAATAAAGCGTGAGTTAAACTTTAGTATGAAGAGTGGGGAGAGGGGCTATAGGAGGTTGGTAGCCCTATCACCAATACGAAGATTTCTTATTGTTTAAAGTTCTAACCTTGTTCTTTATTTTATTTAAAAAAAACCTGTTTTTATTTAAATTTAGTCCCATCAGGTAAGGATTTGTCAACGGAAACTGAGTTTGGACACTTAATTTCCTAAAGAAACTAAGAAATAAAGGGCGTTTTGGTTTTATTTTAAGTACTTATTATTTCATGATAAAATCATGAAAAGTATTAATTTATATATTCTTTCAAATGAATTTTAATGTGAAGAATATCGGAAATTCAAACCAAAATCTTGTTTCTCAAATCATGGAATGCATATAAAATTAGGGAAGAGATCAGGGGTTAAGTTACCCACATAAGGTGTTTGGATTATTTATGGTCTTTTCCAGCCATAATGGGTATGGGATGAAAATCGCTTTTGTTTTATTAGGGTGCTGGTTCATAAATTTCACTCGTAGACCTAAAATTGGACATTTCCAGTTTGCATATGCAGCATAAGAAACCTATTATCAGAGCAATAATTTTGATCTTATGGAGCTGAAAAAAACTGAACATGCGTTGCCCCTTCCAAAAATGCTATTGAGTTTCTCCGAATTCCGTCAATAATTTATTATGCTTTCATATTATTTGTCTATTTCATTATTCTTTTGCATTTTTCTATTGACCCATAATTTGTAACTCTTTATGTAGAATAATAGTGGGAATAAGGAGCAACAGACATATTACAGTCGACTCTCGCTAACATGAAATTGACGGGATCAAGATTTTTCTTTGAGTTACGTACAGTTCGATTTAGGCAGAGTTGGAGTGGTAGAGGTCATTCTTCTTAAAATTCGACTTATAAAAGTAACGAATTATAAAGGTAAACCAAATGAAAATTCGAGGAGGGGTACAAAATAAACTTTAAAAAACGCAAAAAAGGTGAAATTGATATCGACTCCCTTATGATTTCTGGGAATATTTCTGGTCTACACTGTTACTATGAAAGTAAAGAGTAACATTAAACCCCAAAAAGAGTAGAGTTTATTCCGTATTGGAGGGGAACTGCCCCTTCCTTATCCACACCTCCACCTGATGTCGCAGAAACTTCGGAGTTTGCTCATTAGAACAGACATTGAGAGTTCAAGCCTCTGTTTTTATAAGTCAAAAGTGATTGGAAACCGACCAGCCGCAAGGGTGGTCGCGAGGGTGGATTTTTCAGGGGAAATTTTCCAAAAGAGGATTTTCCGCGGGGGTATTTTCTGAGGGGGGGGGGGGTATTTTCGAAGGTAGGGTTGGGGGTATTTTCAATAATTTGATTGTTTCAATTAAATTATCGATTGAAACAACTGATGAAAATATGTTATCTGGTACAACACTTTTTTTTCAAAAAACATACGTAAAGTGCAAACTGCAGCTTGGGTTTCTTTAGGTGTAATGTCAACTGACTCATCTTACTCATTTTCGTCGTCAGATGGAGCATCTTCATTGATGATTAGGGATTCTACAATTTCTTAATCAGTTAACTTGCTGGTTACTGCTACCCCCTGTAATCAAGTATAAATTCTTCAAATGGTGGTATCTGGTCCGAAGACAGCACCACTGTCACTTCATTCCACTAAGCCTCGAAACTACCGTTTGGTATTTCCACTTCTAGTTGTTCTTCCACTTGCAGCCCATTTTCTGTCTTGGCTTGATTTTCTGGCAGTTCAAATCCACCTGACTCAAAGCAGTTGGCTATTGTTTTGCTCGTCAGGTTATCCCAATGTTTGTTGGCATGGTCTCTAAAAAGTTGATAGTGCGTACCTTTTCTGTTTTCAATGTCACAAAAATGTTTTCTGACCACTTCAGTTCTATAGAGTACCTTAAGTTTTTGTTATCCCTGCGTCTAGCATGTAATCTAGATGTTGTGTTACCCGAAAAAAATTCACATTAACCCATTTTAGAGGAGGAATAGGAAAAGTGTGCAGTGCAATTGTCCACAAAGAACTGAATTTTGCGTTTCTGCTTGCCCATAGTTTTATCTAATTCAGTCAACCGCGAGGAAAATATGTCTTATCAGAGAGGCACTTGAAGTACAAATTAGTTTCATCAGCGTTAGAAATATTTTTTGGGTGAACGTCCTTCAAAACGTCCTTTAACGAGCACTTGCACTCATCACCAGAATTACTCTCCAAACACGTTATCTCACCACAAACTTTCTGAAACATAATAGCCTCTTTTTAAAATTCTCCAGCCAACAACCTAAAAATTAGGGTGTTCTAGATTTTTGCCAAAGGGCTCAGCCTTTTCTCTAATGATTGGGTCCCCCAATCATTCGACTTATTTCCGAACGTTTGACTTATGGTAGTAAAGTGACAAATAAAATCGGCTTATCTACTGAATAAACGAATTTTATATACGGATTCTCGCGAATTCCCCCCGTACAATACTTCCTCTGGAAAATTCATCCCCGGAAACTTCCATTCCAATGGGAAATTCTCCCCGTAGAAAATCCATCCCCAGAAAATTTCCCTCCCCCTGGAACATGTCAGTATACTTCCCTATAAACAACAGACAAATTTCGTAGCTTGAGGCCCTTCCTCTGCTGGTTCAAGGGGGTCATGTTATCTCCAAACACATAATTATTGTACCTCTCAACTATATTGAACAAAATGGCTATATCAAAATTGTGGTCAGACTACCTTTTGAGAAAAAAGACGTGAGAGGGGGGATAGTTGCCCACCAACTTTTTTGGTCACTTTAAAAGGGTACAAGAACTATTAATTTCCGTTCGAATGAGCCCTCTCGCAATATTCTAGGACCATTGGTTTGATGTGATCATCCATGACAAAAAAAAAGAATAATAAACAGACATCCGTGATCTTCCCCCCCCCCACAAAAAAAACATTTCAGGGCAAGGGCTACGAGTTATACTAGTTACCCATTATTAACATATAAGACTTCTATGGAAGGGTTGGTCGTATGAAATTTGGAGGGTGCTTACTGGATTGAACATCAGAAGTTCTAGTGCCATTTTTAAGAGTCAGAAGCGATCAGAGACAAACTAGCCACTCCTCTCGACCCACGTCCTCTTTTCCCTATATGCATCCAACATAAATTTTGAGATAGTCAATTTGTTAAAAATGGTCCAACGAACACATAACAATGCCTTCAGCGTTGACATAACCCTTCAGAGCCCTGGGACAAGGGTTGTAAGTTATGCTCCGTGGGCATATAAGCTTTTTATGGAATGGGTAGTCGTATAAACTTCAGATGGGGATCATTTGATTGGAAATTGGAAGTTACAGAGCCCGTTATAAGAGTCAAAAGTGATTGGAGGGTAACCCTCCTCCCCCCTCCTGCAACTATCATTTCCAAAAACCAGCATTCAATCAAAACTCGTAAATATCTATTTTATTCAGCACTGTTGAAAGGTCCAATAATTATGTCTTTGGGGATGTCACCCCCTCCCCTCCTAGTCTTCAGCGTAGGGACTGTAAGCTCGGCAATTTTTTCATTATTTACAAGTAGTAGGCTATGCCGTGGGACAAAAAGTTCTAGTGCCCTTTTTAAAAGTCAGAAGTGGTCGGAGCGCCACTAAACCCCTCCCCCAATTTCCTCTTTACCCTAGATGCATTTGAAAGAAATGAGATAGCCATTTTGTAAAAAAAAAAAAAAAAAAAAAAAAAAAAAAAAAAAAACCTCCAAAGAACACATAACAACGTCTCCAGGGTTGAAACCCCCCCCCCTGAGCCCTGGGAAAAGGGTTTTAAGTTATGCCCTGGGGGCATATAAAGTTTTTATGCAATGGGTGGTCTATAAAGTTCAAATGGGGCTCATTTTATTTAAAATCTATATTTCTTTTTCAAGATCCAACTGAGGACAACTACACCCCCCCCCCCGACACCCTCTTGTCAGACAGCCGTTTTATTCAAAGTCTAAACAGCATATAATAATCCATAGATAAATTCAACGGACATGAGTTCCTATAATGATTAAAACTCAAAACAACTAGAAATCATAGACAGTGTAATAGCACTGCTTAAGTGAAGAGCGATGTGGGCACAATATACTACAGTAATTATTTTCTTTAACAAGGCACTTTACATAGACGGATTTGTCATAGAAACCATGAAATGACTGATAGTTGAAAGTTCCAGTGCTCTTTTCAAGAGTCAAAAGCTATTAAAGGGCAACCCAGCTTATCTAGCGCTCTGCAACGTCGCTTGACTCCTCGATTGTACCTTATTACTTGCGCAAGAATTACTCTGATCGGGAAAAGGCTACCGAAACAAGTGAAAATGCTGACCTCATGCCGATCATACTTGTCAAGAGGAACTCTCGTTGGAAGATGAGACTTAAGGTCTCAGAAGTAGTTTTTTACTTTTTACGTGTTTTTATGACTTTTGTGCTTTCACACTAGTTGATTCTGTATGGATGTACTAAATGAATTTTTTTCGTTTTCATTATATTTGATGCTACCTGACCACAAGAGGTTTACAAGTCGTAAAAAAGCTAGTTTCTGAGATTTCAAGATGGACACATTATGGACATATTATAGACAAAATATGGACATACTTTGACTGAAAATGACACATTTTGGATGCTCAAGGGACATATTCATTGACCAAAACGTTGGCATCCTTGGTTGCAACCTTTAGCTTCTAGTGTTCTTTTTTAGAACTATTACAGTCAATATTTTTACTATAGCAGCGAAAATCATTGTGTAGCCCGCGCAAAATTTGGCAATTTTAGCCAGGGTTGCCACGACAATGGAGTTATTGATAATATTCAGGGTGTCTCTAAAGTACTACCTCCCAAAAATTTGCCGCGTTTTGTACACCGCTCAACACCTCTTAAGGAGTAGCCTACATCTTAGATACTCTTTGGCTTGTCATATTAGCCAGAGTTATTTTTTTCCCCTATGGCTAGTCCTCCTTAACTGACTTTTAATATGACAGAAAATAGTAGTTTATATGGGATGCAACTATATGTAAAAACGTCTCATCTCTGGATGTTCACTTATAGCGGCCCATTAGGTGTCCTGTTGTAATACCACTTTCAGACTATCCATTTTGTTGAAAAATGGGGCGGAAAACTGAAAACCAGTAAAGGCACTACATTTTACTCACCCCCCTAATCTACAAAAATATAGCCCAAATTAAGTATTTCGCATGTATTTTTTTCCATTTACTAATTTCGTCAGCGTTGATTCAATTCACGGCTAACAAGGTTAAAACATGGGAAAATACATGGAAAATATATGATTTTGGCTATATATTGGCATATTAGGGAGTTTTAGTGGTAAAATACAGTGGAAGACCATCCAAATGTGTAACCTGCAAATTTTCTGCACATTATGAAGTAAGAATTGTTTTTGTAACTTGTTTCCTTCCAGGTATTCCCAATTCTATCCTTTTACCCAAAAAATTGTCATCTATTGGTTTTCAAAGTCACCTCCTGTTAAATAAGTAAAAAAACAAGTTTTTAACTGAAAGTATGGAGTGAAATTAAAACTTAAAACGAACAGAAATTATTCCGTATATGAAAAGGGGCTGACCCCTCCTCAACGCCTCGCTCTTTACGATAAACTTTTTTATTGTTTTAAAAAATAGAGTTGTGAGAAAGAGTCAAACTTTAGCGTAAAGAGTGAGGCGTCGAGGAGGGGACAGCCCCCTTTCATATACGGAATAATTTCTGTTCATTTTAAGTTTTAATGTCACCCCTTACTTTCAGTTAAAAAAACTTAATTTTTTATTTAATTTCTGAATGTTTTTAAGTTAATACAGGTTTTGATTTTGGCTGATCGTACATGAATAATTAAAACGAAATTTGCATACTAATTTTACTGTTTTTGGCTAAATGGCTTTCTCGAAAGTTGTTTAATTTTATTTGGGAACGTTTTTATTAGTAATAAATATACGTAACTTACGAATTAACTTACGTAAGGAAATTCTATATTCGTATATTTTTATTACGTATATTAGGGGGTTCGCCCCCTAGTCAATAACTTGCTTTTTACGCTAAAGTTCGAATTTTGTTCCAAATGTTTAAGAATGACCGCTTAATCACAAAGGTCGTTAATTAGAGTAAATACCTCTTATGAAAGTAGTAGAAAAACTTTGGCGGAAAGTGCAAGTCATTGACTAGGGGGCAAACCCAATGATATACGCAATAGTTTCTGTTCGTTTTAAGTTTTGATGTTGAAAACTTTTCAGTTGAAAAGTTTTTCAGTTGAAAACTTTTTATTTTAATGTCTTATTGTTTTTTTAAATAATGCTGGGAAATCCGGCACCCCCTTCATAGCAATGTCCCTTCCCCGATGAAAAATTCCTCCATGGAAAGATCCTTCCTCGTAACCCCCGATCCATCCCTCCACTACCAGAAAAAATTCCCACTGAAAACGTCTGTATACTTCCCAATAACCAATACTATAAGTAAACATTTGGAAAGTTTATAACTTGCAGCCCTTCCCCCGGGACTGTAGGGGATTAAGTCATCCTCAAAGACATAGTTATTATATTTTTCGACTATGCTGAACAAAATTGCTATCTCAAAATTTTGATCGGGTGACTTTGGGAAAAAATGAGCGTGGGTGGGGGCTTAGTTGCCCTCCATTTTTTAGGTGACTTAAAAGGGCACTAGAACTTGTAATTTTCGTTCGAATGAGCCCTTCCACGATATTCTAGGACCACTGGGTCGATACGATCACCCCAAAGAAAAAGAAAAAAAAAATGAACACGCATCCGTGATCTTTCTTTTGGCAAAAATACAAATTTCACATTTTTGTAGGTAGGAGCTTGAAACCTCTACAGTGCAGTTATCTGATACGTTGAATCTGATGGTGTGACTTTCACTAAGGTGATATGACTTTTAGGGGGGGCTTCACCGTTTTTGTCAAAAGTTAGGCAAATTTTCTCAGGTGCATAACTTTTAATGAGTAAGACGAAACTTGACGAAACTTATATATTTGAAATCAGCATAAAAATTTAATTCTTTTGATGTATCTATTGGTATCACAAATTCTTTTTTTAGAGTTTTGTTTACTATTGAGCCGGTCGCCCCTTACTTACAGTTTGTTACCACGAACTGTTTGCTTCACAGCCAGACCCCTCCTCCCATAGTGCCTGGAAGTGGTATTAAATACCAAAATTATAGAGGGCGAGGGTTACGAAATGTAGCTTTCTTGTTTCAGAGGAGAGTTTTTGACAACTCTTGAAAACTCTACTTTCAACCATTTGGCAAGATTTTACCATGCGAGACACGGATAGACTGTAAAGCAATATCAACCAAAGACGAGGATGTAGCCGAAATAGTAACAGAAAAAGTGATGCAACAAAACAAAAAACAAAAAACTCCTCAACAATACAACACAACGTGAAAAAATCTTTAGTCAAAATACATCAATTATTTTTTTTTACTGAATATACATCAAGGATTTGTCAATAAAGTATCCGTCAAACATTTTCTTTCAAAATCTGAGGTGACAAAGAATCAAAGGAAAGGGGCTATCCCATTCTCCAATTTACACTATTGATACCAGAATATTGATTGGCCAATTGGCTTTTCTACAATTGGAGATTAACTCACTTGGACAGTTTCTACCATTTTGTAGTTAGAATATTTCTAACTAGCAGCAGTTCATAAGGCTATTGAAAACACACCTTCGCATGTAATCTTAGATTATATTCAAGCATTAAGTTAGGGATGAAGTGCGGGTGGGGGTGAACGGTTAAACTGGAAGGGATTAAATAAACCTTATAAAATACAAATGTCGAGAAAAATATTTGCTGAATATAGGGCAGTAATAATTTTATCAAACATGTCTGGTTAAATAATGTTCAAAATATTTTATAAAACATTCATCAACAAAACAAACAGCGGTGTCCTGTATGACTACTGCTTTCAAGATCTTCGATTTTAAGAGTATTTTTGTCATAATTTTTGTCAGGACCTATTTAATTTTTGTAGGACCTATAAGGAATAATTTATTCAGGATTTTTTTTTCAGTACGGGGTTTTACACAAAGATTTTTTTCGGGGGGGGGGGTTGCACAAAACAGCACTGCAATGGAGCAAATACGCAATGCTAGTACATTTAAGAATTGTATGGAAGAATTATCACCTCTATTTTTTAAGCTGGCGACTCGCTATCAGGCTTTCATGATGCTTTCCCCTTTCTTCTTGAGTAATTTTCTTGTATCTATTGAGCGAAACTCTAGATTAGATATTTTTTTCTATTTTGAAAACCCATTTAGACAATCAAATGAAACTTTTTGGAATGGATTCACGGCCCAAAATATACACCATGAAAGTAATTTCAAGCTACTACCCTGGGTTGTTTTTGTGCTACTATCTCTACCCTTCCTTCATTTCTAGGGTGGAGAAGATTAAATGGAAGGCAGGGCCCATCTTAATTTTCACAAAACAGATTTACCTAATTTTTTATTTTTTGACTCTAAGTCTTTAAAATAGAATTTCTATTGTCTTAGCTTGAACTTAATTTATGTCAATAACTTTTTCTCATCTAAATTTGATAAATCACAAATTACTAAAACTACAAATCAAAATTGTGCACAAACATGACACTGAAAACCTTTCCTTGTGGGTCATTTTGGCTGTAGATCTATTTTGAAAAATAGAGTTTTGAAATATAAACATTGTTTAAATTTCACAGAGTGCCCATTAGGTTTAAAAATGCTCTTTATTGGTTGATGTAAATAATTTTCATTTGTATACCATTAAAATCACAGCAAACTTTTTTCTGCGTCTGAATTACAGGAAATTAAGATCCCTTGTTCTTTCTGACACTCCCGAGCCAAAAAGAAACTTGAATAAAACACAAAAACCACTGGAAAAGTCATATCAAGAGATGAGATTACCAGGTTTGACCCCCCTCCCCTCCTCCCTCAATTTTGGTATGGCTTAAAGAAGTAACAAAAATCACATAAAACAAATTTTGATGCGTTTTTAAAGTTATTATATACCCCAGCTCCAAACACAAATACCCTCCCCCCCCCCTGAACAAAAATCTGGATATGGCCTTTACTGAAAGTAAATCTTTAATTTCAGAATAAGTAAGATTGTTTTACAGGCCTACTTAAGCGTTTTGCGGAGAGACAAATTGGTATCATCTTTAGTATTTGGGCAGATTTTTTTTATTTTTTTTTTTTATTTTAAAATTTTTTTTTTATTTAATGAATATTTAGTTCTGCAAGCCAAGAAAGTTTTTCTCTTTTGTGCATTCGATGGATTTAATCATCGAGAAGAAAGAATGACCAAACAGCCTATTGTCAATTTAAATTACTAGTACATAGGAACTGCCTCGATGTAATGTTTCATGTGGAAATGCTTCTATGCCTGGAAAAAAAATGCCTGGAAAATGATTACAGCCTTTGGCTAACTTTACATTTTCATGTACGATTAATATGTCTGTTCCCATACAGACACAGAAAGACAGGCTATAACTCTAAACATTGTGTTCTGATACAGTTATTAGTCTATTTTTTAAGGATACTCCATAAAATACATTTGGCATACATTTCAATATTTTCAGTTGTTTAAGCAATGAATAAACGAATTCACTCTTTATCAATAATAATTAGAATCAAACTTCTATCAAAATTAGAATAAAATTACCTTAAAAAATTCTTTTTACATTTTCTAATTTAACTGAATTCACAATAAAAAATACATAAAATGATGCAGAAAAATTGTTAATAAATACAAATTATAAAGCATAGATTTACTAGGCAATCTATTATATAGTCAGCTTAGCTCTGAAATCTAATTGTAGAATGTGTTCAGTCCATGTGTGCAATGCAGTGATGCCAAACGTGGTACAATTGTACCATTTTGGTACATTTCATCTCTACTGGTACAATTTAGTACATCCCATAAAATATGGGACATTTTACAAAATGATGGTACAATGCGGTGCATTTCAGTATTCTTGTACCTATGTTTGTATTCTTTCATCTACAAATGTTTTATTTCATCCTGATAAAATGTTTCTGTTGTAAGATCTGTTATTCCGAACAATTTCATCAAGTACTGTCAGGAGTAATATACTGGATTAGAAGAGAAAGAAAAACAAATGGAGAAAGAAAGTGAATGAAAATGTCTTATGCAAAATTTTAATAGATAGTACTTTACGTCACCGACGATCCGCGTGTTACGCTTCGTGTAACAAAAAAATTTGGTATATGGTATATTTTTTTTTGTCTTTGGTACGTTTTTCATGGAATTTGCGGTACATTTTTTTTTTATTCCAATATTAACGGCACCAGGTACTTCGAAGTATCTGATATGCCGCTATTCATTTACCTCTTTCAATGGCCTCGAGGTTTTAAATGTCTATTGAACCTTCTTTTGAAGGTGTCGACAGAGGGACTTGCAGGGATAATGTCCCTAGGAAGATCGTTCCAGATAGAAGTGCAACGCCGGATGAAGCTGTTCCTCAAGTACTCGGTTTTCGGCGTATCCTCCTTTAGATAATTGGACCGAGCTGTGTGCCTTCAAAACATTTTCGAAAATTAATACTTGGGGAGATAAGATTCTCGGAATTAAGACTTGCGAAGATGAGCCTAAGCCTTCTGCCAGATCCTTATCTTTCGTTACAATAAAAAAAAGTGTAAGAAAAATTTTTTTTCTCATATGGGAGTAAATTGTAATTGTAGCTTACAACATGTAAAATTACCAAATATTGTAGTGGGAGTAGCCAAACCCCCGAAGTGCTTCAAGAGAAAGCATTGCCCTACTGCCCCTCTTTTTTATGAACAGCTTAGCAGACAATTTATGTAAGAAGTATAAAAATCTCAGAATCTTATCTCAGAAAATCTTTAGGCGTGACAGCGACAAGTGGTATTTCAAGTAAAGAATCAAACTATTTTACTCCTAGAAGGTTGAGGTAGTGGCAGTAGTAGTATAAAGGGTAAAGTTTCTGCGTCAAGTCCATATTTGGAAGACAATTAGACTTCAGCCTGAACAACACCTCTATATTCGGAACCTAGATCTAAAAATAGCCTATGACGATAACGGGAGTCCAAATATGGAGGACTAAAAAAAACCAAGAAGCCTTAACAACCGCTCATAGCAACCACAGCAAATATAAGGAAGTATTTTCAGTATAATTGATATTAGTAAGAGAATAGAATTCAGAGAGAGAACAGTTTAATTATACTCGTTTTATTTGCCAGGATATACGTTTTTAATAATGAGTGATATGTTTAGATTAATAGAAGTTGAAAGTAGAATTGCTAGCAGCATTAGTGATACAATAACGAGAGTACAAAACATAGCAGTAGAAATTACAAGAGGATCTCGACTATGTCTTGAATGGGATGATTTGTTTGCAAGATACGTGATATCATTGAGTAAATTTAAATTGGAGGAACAATTATGCTTCGCTGCGAAAGTTGATATAGTGCACATACATAGACTTGAACTGCTTTAAATGCAATAGTGAAACATATTGAGGAGAATGAGTTATTATCAGTAATTGTATGCGTAATAAATATTATTGTTGTAATTACACACACACACAATAAAATTGTTTCGAATTCAAATATGTTCTCTTTCTTCTTGTTAGACTTTTTTTTAAGTAGTTTATTGAATATTCTTGAAGTAGAAAGAATCGTGATCATTTTAAAGTCAGCTATGAGAGTGTGAGATTTGAAAAATGAATGAATTTGAGAAAAGAGAATCGTGTTGAATTTTGTGATTATGGAAAAATGTTTGATTCTAGATGATGATTTTCTAGAGATGTCTCTTCGAAGGAAAATATTTTTTCAAAGAACACTTGACGATATAATGAGAAATGATTCTCCATTATTGGACTATATTATGCAACTTTTACAAAGTGACTCAAACAGATTTACTCAATCTATTGATATATTAATTGAAACAATGCAAAATAATATCGTGGATTTACTTTTGAATACATGCCTTAGATTCTATCTAGATGAGAGATAGAAAATCCTGTCCAAAACAGGTTTTGTAACGTCACATACTTACTCCTCTCACTCTCTCTGAATTTATCGATCGTGGATCAGTTTCATTTTAGCTGTGAGAGATTTAACACTGGAAAAAATGCTCTATACATGTCCACTATGTATGTATGCCCTTGGCAGTTGATCATCATGTGAGAATTGAATAATTATTGATGAGTATGATGAAAAGTGTAAATTATACAATCCATGTAGTTTACATAGACGATATGCAATATTAATTAAAGACTGTAATTCATGTCTTGAAGATATTTGTGATTCTCACCCTAGAGGACATCTGTGCACCAATTGTCACTATGATAAATGGGATCAGTTGGAGAATACTTAGCCTGGTATGATTGGAAAGAACCCTAAACGAGATTTTAGTTTATTTCTACGAGATTGGTATCGTCGTGGTTTTAAATTATTTTGGAAGGAAGAATCAGGACTACGATTAAACTGTTGGGGTAAATAGCCAATTTGGTTTCTACATTATCGTTGTGAAGACACCAACTATTATGACTATAAACCTACTGATTTTTATTTAGCTGTTACAGAATGTTATTTACCATTTGAAAACACTCTATGTGATATTGCTTCAAAGAGACAAATTGAAACAGATGAAGCTTACAATATAAATGCAAATAGTATCATTGACTACACAAAGAGATACAATAAGAGTGAAGTTACATTGTACTGTAGAAAATGTGACCCTGAGTAGAGATCTAAGTTGTACTTCTACCAGTTTATGTTCCTTCCTGTGTTATTTGGGTGGATTACGTTCCTTGGCACCTTTCCAAGGCAGATTACCAGACTTGTTATTTGGCAAGGTATAATGTGGTCAAACATGTTTTGAGAGTAGGTTTCTGGTGGGTGTAGTCTGGTTTGGTGGGTGTATTCTGGTTTGTATTGTATAGTCGGGTTTGGTGGGTATAGTCTGGTTTGTTGGTTAAAGTCTGGTTTGTTGGATATACTCTGGTTTGGTGGGTATAGTCTGGTTTGTTGGGTATAGTCTGGTTTGGTTTTTCAAAGAGAGTGAGTAGTACGCTTTACTTTTTTTAAATCGAAAACTAGAGATTGTCAAATTGCGTATTTAGGAATGGTTTTGTAGGGAAAGCCGTCTATCACCCATGTGTTATCCACAGTTCCATTTCTTTGAAGTCTGTGCTATCGAGAGCGGTTTCTGATTTTTTGTGGACAATTGCCTTTAGCCAACAATAGTTTGATATGAATGTGTCGGTAGATAGGATTTGCGAATTTGATCCTATTAAGGTGGAAAAAAAAGAAAGGGTTAAGAATTTGCGAATACTTCGATGTGTACTGTATAATACACAAGTGGTGTTTGAAAAGTGTTGTCAATTTAAAATAGAGTTTAACGAGGGCTTGTTAACTCAGGCAATTTGTTATAAATTTGAGACAACCTCAATCTATGAAAATGGTTAATGATGATAGAATGACATTGTGAGTTGACCTAACTTTACCTCTCCGATGTGTTCTGTATAATACACAAGTTGTGTTTGAACAGTGTTGTCAGTTTAAAATAGGTTCCAACGTTAGAGTATACTAAAAAGTTGATACTAAGAGAGATGTAGATGGCAAGAAAATAATTTTAATAAAGAAATTCAGAACAAACCATAGAAATCCTTGCAAATCAAGTAGTAAGGTGTATGTGAGTACAAACCATCAAGGATCATAAGAACCAATAACCCTAACCAGCAGAAACATCAACCCCCCAAAGGGCCCCTATCCCCAAACTCGAAGGGTGCCCCCTCCCCTCCAACTTTTTGACCCCCCCCCTATTTTTATTTTTTTATTTTTTTTTCTTTGTTTTTGGCAATTGATATTTTTTCTGATAACAAGTATCATTCATTACAATCGTAGCTTTCAAATGTGAAACTTAAGTCCATTTTTGGATCGAAAAATAAACTATTTCTGTAAAATCTGAGTTAATAAGGGTTTTTGATCGTAAACTCTAGTTTTTTGTAAGAAAACTAAGGAAAATACAATTCTCTGGTTCAAATGTGAAGCTTAAGTTCATTTTTGGATCAAAAAATAAAACTATTTCCGTAAAATCTGAGCTAATAACGGTTTTTGACAGTAAACTCTAGTTTTTTTAATAAAATTATGGAAAATACAATTCTCTGGTTCAAATTTGAAACTTAAGTCCATTTTTGGATCGAAAAAAAACTATTTCCGTAAAATATGAGCTAATTAGGGTTTTTGACCGTAAAATATAGTTTTTTGTAAGAAAATTATGGAAAATACAATTCTCTGGTTCAAATGTGAACCTTAAGTCCATTTATGTATCGTAAAATTAAATTATTTCTGTAAAATCTAAGCAAATTAAGGTTTTTAACCGTAAACTCTAGTTTTTTGTAATAAAATTATTGAAAATACAATTATCGGGTTCAAATATGAAACTTAAGTCAATTATTGTGTTGACAAGATAAAATATTTCTGTAAAATATGAGATAATAATGGTTTTTGACCGTAAACTCTAGTTTTTTGTAAGAAAATTATGGAAAATACAATTCTCTGGTTCAAATGTGAAACTTAAGTCCTTTTTTGGATCGAAAAATAAAACTATTTCCGTAAAATCTGAGTTAATAAGGGTTTTTGACTGTAAACTCTAGTTTTTTTAAAGAAAATTATGAAAAATACAATTCGTTGTCTCATAGGTGAAACTTAAATCCATTTTTCGTTAAGTCTCAGAGTGATAAATTTGTTATCAACATCCATTGTCAGATACATCAAATAAAATTGACAAAATCTAAATTTCAGAATGAATAAATGCTTTAACAACATCCTCTATTGGATATGTCGGATAAAATTGACAAAATCTAAGTATCAGAGTGACTAAATTTTTTTACCTTTTAAAATAGCTTTACGGGGGTTGAGAGACTCTGTTGTTTTATTCTGTGTGTTTTTTTTATTTACTTGGTGATCATTCAAAAAGCGAGTTGTCCCCAGCGATCAGAAATTAAATTATAAAAAAAAATTTCTTCACCTCTTGAATACACAATACCGAAATTTCATTCAACTTTCATGTAAGAAAATTATGGAAAATACAATTCTCTACTTCAAATGTGAAACTTAGGTCCAGTTTTGGATACTCATAATGATGAGGACTGATGGCTCTAATTCAATATTTTTTTTTCATAAAAACATACTATTTTTTTTTAATTTCGAAATTATTCAACTTTATTTTTTTATTTTTTATTTTTTTTTGTACGTATCTTAAAATAACAAAATATGCTTACGGCTCTAACAACTGTACTCTATGATTTCTCAGAGACACGATGTGACTTTCCCAGTGGTACTCTTTGGCCGGTTATCGACACTACCTAGTTTATTGCATGTATTAAATCAGTATTTTTTACGCAGTGGAACGATAAACACATAAGTCATATTTTTAAAAAAAAGTGAAGATGGAGCATTTTAATAAAGTGTGTTCACATGACAATGTTATTGTAGCATTGAATGCCAACAAGGAGAAGTATCTAAACTATGAAACAAGTACAAGTGGTCATGCATTCATTGTCATGACAGTAAGGAATTAAATTTCTTTGGAATACCGAAAAGATTCCGTTGTACAAATGGTTGATATGCGAGATTGAGATCTCCGGAGATGATTGCACTCAAAGAGAATGCCAACATAAAGATAATCGTTGATGATAGAGGACAACTCCTTGCTACTGTTGCAGGTAACACATTACCTACTGATGCATCCAATCGTCATCTTTTAGGTATTAGCATTCAACGGAAGGTCAATAAAAGAAAGGCCTACTCTTCTACTAATATCGTAAACCATATCCTAGCTACGTGCCGAAAATGTTACCTGTTTAAAAATAATGTGATGATAGACAGTGAAATTGCCAGAAAAATAAAAAGGGCATTGTCAGAAAATATCACCATGGAATATCAAGATGAATTGATGAAAAACAAAGTGTCAGCAAACGTTACTACCATTAATCAAACAGTCGATGAATCAAATAATACCAAAGATGAAACGTATGTTGAACCTGTCGCTCACACACCAGTAAATATTGTGTATGACTCAAAATGGAATGATTATTCTACCGATTAAGAGTTAAGAGAAGACAATAGCTACAATATCAAGAGAGAACATGGTGAACTATTTTATGGATCAGATTCAAAATGTCCAAAGTTGATCATTGATATTAATAATGTATCATAATATATTTTTTTATTAATATTCTACATGGCATTATTTCATTAAAAATATATAATGCATTACATTGTTATGTGTTCATTATTTTTCAGAGTAAGCTAGCATATCAAGCGTTTAGAATGTCTATTAAAACATCGACGATGTAAGAAAAGGAATTTGCGTACATCTATTGTCAGCACACATGGGATAACATTGTCAAAATCTAAGTATCAGAATGAAAAAATTGTAGGTAAGTAAATAAGCAAGTAAGTAAGTAAGGAAGTAAGTAAGTAAATAAGTAAGTAACTTTCTTGAGGTCACCACTTGGATACACAATAAAGAAATTTACATGCACAGAGACAACCCAAACACACACACACACACACACACACACACACACACACACACACACACACACACACACACACACACACACACACACACACACACACACACACACACACACACACACACACACACACACACACACACACACACACACACACACACACACACACACACACACACACACACACACACACACACACACACACACACACACACACACACACACACACACACACACACACACACACACACACACACACACACACACACACACACACACACACACACACACACACACACACACACACACACACACACACACACACACACACACACACACACACACACACACACACACACACACACACACACACACACACACACACACACACACACACACACACACACACACACACACACACACACACACACACACACACACACACACACACACACACACACACACACACACACACACACACACACACACACACACACACACACACACACACACACACACACACACACACACACACACACACACACACACACACACACACACACACACACACACACACACACACACACACACACACACACACACACACACACACACACACACACACACACACAAATACACACACACACACACACACACACACACACACACACACAAACACACACACACACAAAAAAAAACACACACACACACACAGACGACACACACATAGAGACGACACACGCACAGAGACGACACACACACAGAGAAGACACACACACACACACAGAGACGACATACGCACAGAGACGACACACACACACACAGAGATCACACACACACACACACAGACGAAACACAAATAGAGACGACACACTCACAGAGGAGACGACACACACACCTAGCGACGACACATTCACAGAGACAAAACACACACAGAGACGATACACACACACAGAGAGAAGACACACGCACAGAGACGACGCACACACACACAGATAACACACATACACACAGAGACGACACACACACACATAGCGATGACACACGCACAGAGACGACACACACACAGAGACGACACACACACACACACAGAGAGAGACGACACACACAGAGATGACACACACACACACACAAAGAGAGAGAAGAAACACTCATAGAGACGACACACTCACAGAGACGATAAACACACAGAGTGACCACACAAACACACCCACCCAGAGAGACGAGACACACGCACACACATGATAAACACCCAAAGATACGACACACACACAAAGAGACGAGACACACACACACAGATACGAAACACACATAGAGACGACAGACCCATAGAGACAACACACACACACACACACAGAGACAACATCCACACAGAGACGACACACACAGAGACGACACACACACACACACAGACGACAAACTCAAAGTGAGGACTTACACATAGAGACGACACACGCACAGAGATGACAAACACACAGAGACGAGACACATAGAGAGAGACGACACACACACACACACAGAGAGACGGCAAACACACAGAGACAACACACACAAAGAGATGACATACACACACAAAGATAAGAAACACACAAAGAGACGACACACGCACAGAGACGACAAACATACAGAGAAGACACAAAAACAGAGACGACACACCCCCAGAGATGACACACACATAGAGACGAGACACGCACAGACACGACGCACAAACAGAGTCATAGTGAGAGAGATATCCAAAAAGTTGGGTTGATCTAGGTTCACTTAGAGTGGCGCGCCACTCTAAGTGAACCTAGATGAACCCAACTTTTTGGATATCTCTGAATTTCTTTATTAAAATTATTTTCTTGCCATATACATCTCTCTTAGTATCAACTTTTTAGTATACTATAACGTTGGACCCTATTTTAAACTGACAACACTGTTCAAACACAACTTGTTTATTATACAGAACACATAAGAGAGGTAAAGCTAGGTCAACTCACAATGTCAATCTATCATCATTAACCATTTTTATAGATTGAGGTTGTCTCAAATTTATAACAAATTACCTGAGTTAACAAGCCCTTGTTAAACTCTATTTTAAATTGACAGCCCTGTTCAAACACCACTTGTGTATTATACAGTACACATCAAAGTATTCGCAAATGCTAAACCCTTTTTTTCCACCTTAATAGGACCAAATTCGCAAATTTTATCTACCGACACATTCATATCAAACTATTGTTGGCTAAAGGCAATTGTCCACAAAAAATCAGAAACCGCTCTTGATAGCACAGACTTCAAAGAAATGGAACTGTGGATAACACATGGGTGATAGACAGCTTTCCCTACAAAACCATTCCTAAATACGCAATTTGACAATCTCTAGTTTTCGATTTAAAAAAGTAAAGCGTAATACTCACTCTCTTTGAAAAACCGAACCAGACTATACCCACCAAACCAGACTATACCCATCAAACCATACTATACCCACCAAACAATACTATATCCACCAAACCAGACTATACCCACCAAACCAGACTATACCCACCAAACCAGACTATACCCACCAAACCAGACTATACCCACCAGAAACCTACTCTCAAAACATGTTTGACCACATTATACCTTGCCAAATAACCAGTCTGGTAATCTGCGTTGGAAAGGGTAACAGTTTCGGCACGTAGCTAAGATATGGTTTACGATATTAGTAGAAGAGTAGGCCTTTCTTTTATTGACCTTCCGTTGAATGCTAATACCTAAAAGATGACGATTGGATGTATCAGTAGGTAATATGTTACCTGCAACAGTAGCAAGGAGTTTTCCTCTATCATCATTGATTACCTTTATGTTGGCATTCTCTTTGAGTGCAATCATCTCCGGAGATCTCAATCTCGCAAATCCACCATTTGTACAACGGAATCTTTTCGGTATTCCAAAGAAATTTAATTCCTTACTATCATGACAATGCATGCATACATTTCCAATAGTACTACCATTTGTACTTGTTTCATAGTTTAAATACTTCTCCTTGTTGGCATTCAATGCTACAATAATATTTTCATGTGAACACACTTTATTAAAATGCTCCATCTTCACTTTTTTTTAAGGATATGACTTATGTGTTTATCGTTCCACTGAGTAAAAAATACTGATTTAATACATGCAATAAACTAGGTAGTGTCGATAACCGGCCAAAGAGTACCAGTGGGAAAGCCGCATCGTGTCTCTGAGAAATCATAGAGTACAATTGTTAGAGCCGTAAGCATATTTTGTTATTTTAAGATACGTACAAAAAAAAAAAAATAAAGTTGAATAATTTCGAAATTAAAAAAAAAATAGTATGTTTTTATGAAAAAAAATATTTGAATTAAAGCCATCAGTCCTCATCATTATGAGTATCCAAAACTGGACTTAAGTTTCACATTTGAAGTAGAGAATTGTATTTTCCATAATTTTCTTGCATGAAAGTTGAATGAAATTTCGGTATTGTGTATTCAAGAGGTGAAGAAACTTTTTTTAAAATTTAATTTCTGATAGCTGGGGACAACAGAGTATCTAAAACCCCGTAAAGCTATTTTAAAATTTACAAGAATTATTTATTTAACAGAAATCCTCGCTTTTTGAATGATCACCAAGTAAAAAAAAAAACACTCAAAATAAGACAAACGAGTCTCTCAAACTCATTAAAGCTACTTTAAAAGTTACAAGAATTACTTATTTAACAGAAATTCTCGCTTTTTTGAATGAGCACCAAGTAAAGAAAAAAATACACGAAATGAGAAAACAGAGTATCTCAAACTTCGTAAAGCTATTTTAAAAGGTACAAGAATTATTTATTTAACAGAAATCCTCACTTTTTGAAAGATCACCAAGTAAAGAAAAATCACACATAATGAAACAACAGAGTCCCTGAATCCCAGTAAAGCTATTTTAAAAGGTACAAGAATTATTTATTTAACAGAAATCCACTCTTTTTGAAAGATCACCAAGTAAAGAAAAATTCACAAAGAATAACAAATCAGAGTCGCTGAAAACTCGTAAAGATATTTTAAAAGGTACAAGAATTATTTATTTAACAGAAATCCTCGCTTTTTGAATGATCACCAAGTAAAGAAAACAAAACAAAACACACAGAATAAAACAACAGAGTCTCTCAAACCCCGCAAAGCTATTTTAAAAGGTAAAAAAATTTAGTCACTCTGATACTTAGATTCTGTCAATTTTATCCGACATATCCGATAAAGGATGTTGATAATGAATTTATTCATTCTGAAATTTAGATTTTGTCAATTTTATTTGATGTATCTGACAAAAGATGTTGATAACGAATTTATTCACTTTGAGACTTAGCGAAAAATGGATTAAAGTTTCACCTATGAGCCAACGAATTGTATTTTTCATATTTTTCTTTAAAAAAAAACTAGAGTTTACAGTCAAAAACCCTTATTAACTCAGATTTTACGGAAATAGTTTTATTTTTCGGTCCAAAAAAGGACTTAAGTTTCACATTTGAACCAGAGAATTGTATTTTCCATAATTTTCTTACAAAAAACTAGAGTTTACGGTCAAAACCCTTATTAGCTCAGATTTTACAGAAATAGTTTATTTTTTTGATCCAAAAATGGACTTAAGTTTCACATTTGAACCAGAGAATTATATTTTCCATAATTTTCTTAGAAAAAACTATAGTTTACGGTCAAAAACCCTAATTAGCTCAGATTTTACGGAAATAGTTTTATTTTTCGATCCATAAATGGACTTAAGTTTCACATTTGAACCAGAGAATTGTATTTTCCATAGCTTTCTTAAAAAAAAAACTAGAGTTTAGGGTCAAAAACCCTTATTAGCTTAGATTTTACGGAAATAGTTTTATTTTTTGATCCATAAATGGACTTAAGTTTCACATTTGAACCAGAGAATTGTATTTTCCATAATTTTCTCACAAAAAACTAGAGTTTACGATCAAAAACCCTTATTAACTCAGATTTTACAAAAATGGTTTATTTTTCGATCCAAAAATGGACTTAAGTTTCACATTTGAAAGCTACGATCGTAATGAATGATACTTGTTATCAGAAAAAAAAAGTTTGGGGATAGGGGACCTTTGGGGGGCTGATGTCTCTGCTGGTTAGGGTCATTGGTGCTTATGATCCTTGATGGTTCATATTCACATACACCTTACTACTTGATTTGCAAGGATTCCTATGGTTTGTTCTGAATTTCTTTATTAAAATTATTTTTCTTGCCATCTACATCTCTGTTAGTTTCAACTTTTTAGTATACTATAACGTTGGACCCTATTTTAAACTGACAACACTGTTCAAACACAACTTGTGTATTATACAGAACACATCGGAGAGGTAAAGCTAGGTCAACTCACAATGTCATTCTGTGATCATTAACCATTTTTAATAGATTGAGGTTGTCTCAAATTTATAACAAATTGCCTGAGTTAACAAGCCCTCGTTAAACTCTATTTTAAATTGACAACACTTTTCAAACACCAAATTGTGTATTATACAGTACACATTGAAGTATTCGCAAATGCTAAACCCTTTTTTTTCCAAGTTAATAGGACCAAATTCGCAAATCCTATCTACCGACACATTCATATCAAACTATTGTTGGCTAAAGGCAATTGTCCACAAAAAATCGGAAACCGCTCTTGATAGCACAGACTTAAAAAAAATGGAACTGTGGATAACACATGGGTGATAGACAGCTTTCCCTACAAAACCATTCCTAAATACGCAATTTGACAATCTCTAGTTTTCGATTTAAAAAAGTAAAGCGTAATACTCACTCTCTTTGAACCAACGAAACAGACTAGATCCCTAAAAAAAGATTTGGCCCACCATTCCTGACTATAATCACCAAACCATACATTTCTCTCCAAACAAGACTATACCCACCAAACAAGTCAATAACCACAACACCCGACATTACCCAAACAACAAGACAAAACCCCAACCAAACGACAATAACCCCCAAAATCCTACTCTCAAAACATGTTTGACCACATTATACCTTGCCAAATAACCAGTCTGGTAATCTGCGTTGGAAAGGTGCCAAGGAACGTAATCCATCCAAATAACACAGGAAGGAACATAAACTGGTAGAATTATAACTTAGATCTCTACTACCCTGACTTTGCAGCCAATCAAGATCAATACACAATGATTTCAAATGATCTACCAGCAGCAGTTGTTCTCGACTCTTGCCTATATACACTAGAAAAAGAAGAAATCTAAAGTGGAGAACAAAGTGATTGTTGTGTATATACATTTTATTTTTAATAAACAAATTTACTTACATTTTTAAGACATTTTATTCGTAGGGCACTAAAATCAATATTATACAGGTCTGAAAGTATATTTTTCACCATATAGTTGTTCAGACGATGATTGTTTAGGTAAATGTTGAGAAACTGCTTGTAAGTATAACCACGACATGTGAAAACGTAATATAGTAGTGCATAAAAACCAGAGCTTTTAGTCGTTAGATCTTGCACTCTCTTCTGGTTTTGAATAATAGTTTTCCCACTGCTTTCAATATAGTTGCTGATGTGCGGAGTGTAAAATGTATATGATAGGCCAAGAGGATCAAAAAATTAAATAGTCTTCGATGTTTGAAAGATGTAAAGCCAATGACCTGTCTTTACACTCGATGGACTGCAATTAACAATGATAATGGTATTGTTTGCGCATTTAATTTTTTCAAGGAAGTCCGATGGTATACAAGAGGATCTGTATTCAGACATGTAGGAGTCCATATTAAATACGCTGATTATTTGACTTATGTTCATGGTGCAAGGTCTAGTAGAACACTGCCTTAGGGAGGGATTTCTTTGTATGTTTCAAATTGATTTAACGATACTAGAGCTATACTCAGGTAATGGGTTAGCAAATTTGCACTCTAAGCGCACACTGCCCGTTCGTAATATACTCACATCTTGATTGCCACACAAGTCCAGTACAATGATACCATGTGGCTTAGCAAACATTTCTTCGGTTATACCATTTTCAAATAGTTGTGAATATCGATCTAGGGATTATATTGTCAACTCATACAGTGTCCTATAGGATTTATCCAAAGATAGAATGCAGAGTGGGAGTCCATTTACTTTACACACAAGAGATGAAAACCCAAACATCTCAAATTTATGTGGGCAACCTGTCCATGATCCTATTGCACTAGCACTTTTTACAAATGCCAATGCCAATTTTGATGAAACTCCACCATTGATAAGGGAAGAGTCTGTGAAGGTGCATGCGCCCGTGACAATATGACGTTGACTGGTGATTGTATGAGGTCATGAAGAACAAGTAGTTTAATGTTATTTCCACTAGCTATCAGTTTTTCCACTGCCAAAGCAAAAGAACTCATAACCTGCTGCTTCCATACATGAAGTATTTCTGAGGTGAGAGAGAGAGTTACCTCAGGATTGGCAGCAAGTTCCTTTCTTAAAATGAAATTGGATGGAGCAAGCGTTAATTATATGACCACTTTAATATTCGGTGGTAGCCATTGGGGTATATTAAATATCTTATGATTTATTTTCTCAACTAAATGTAATTCACTAGTTGTAGCATTTTTAAGTGTATCCGTACATGGAAATCACAGACACGATGTTTAGGCGTGACAGCGGCAAGTGATATTTCAAGTGAAGCATGAATCAAACTATTTTACTCTTAGTTGGTTGAGGTAGTGGCAGTGTCCTTTATTTTTTAATTTCTAACTATAAATTTTTTGGTAGATTAACTGGGAAAGGAAATGCCCATGAGAGAAAGAAATATAGATCTTTTTGACGCTGTACACCTATCTGAATTCACCTGGAAGCTTATTCCATCAAAGCCATCCTAAAATCTTTCTGAATGTCCCAAAAACGCATAAAATCTTGTCATCAAACTTTATAAGTAGCCAGCCGAATGGATGGTGTACCTGGCATGACAACATATGCTACATAAGAGATAATAATGCAAAAAAGAGCGCAAATATAGGCAAAATATGGACGTCATAAGATAATTAATTTTTAGAACTTTTATTTTTCTTTAGGAAGCTACGAGCAACGCTGAAACTTGAAAAAACAAAAAATGGTTAAATCTCGGGTTATAAAACATAAAAAAACTTGTAATGTTTTCTGGTATCTGAAGAATTTCAGAAACTGGTATTTTACTGAAAACCCAAAACTGAGCCCAAAAACAAGATATTTCTTAGGAGCAGAAAATACCATAAGTAGCCTGTAGAAAATAGAAGGCTAATCTTAAAGGCTCTTGCTAATCTTTCATTGGCCATAAAACTTTACATGGCCTTAAATTTTAATATGGAATTTTAATCCTTTAAAAAACTTTAAGCGAGCTCAGTTTTTAGTAAAGCGTTTGTTTTTACAATTCTAAACCAGAGCCAGGAATGGGTATATTTGAGCTCCTGTTGTAAGTACATCTTGCATAATCTGCAAGGCAATAATTTTCCTTTGTTTTAAGTTTCAACTTATCTCTTTACTTCCATAAGAATTTTTTTAAAATTAATTATTGCTTGTTTTTATTTTTTTAAACATAAAAAATTTACCTTAAAAAATGAGTTTAAGTGATGAAACTAAAGAAGTCAAAATGATTTTGTTAAAATAGGGTATTAAATAAAGGTTTTCCTTCTTACATCTCTTATATCATAGGCAGTGCATTTGCGCTGCCTAAGCTAAGAGCGATGTTGGCACAATGCATTATTATTTTTTTTGTTCCATACCAGGGCACTTCGTATCGAAGGAGTTGTTGTAGAAACTTCGAAAAGTGCTCATTCGATTGCAAATTGGAATGGCTACTGCCCTCTTTAATTGTCGAAAGTGATTGGAAGGCAGCTAACACCCCTTCCACACCCACCATTTCCCCAAACACATCCAATCAAAATTTTGAGATGGCCATTTTGTTCAACGTAGTTGATTTCCAGATAGAAATTATGTTTTTGAGGAGGACCCTCCCCCACAACTCTCAGGGCAAGGGTTTCAAGTTGTGCCCTGGGGGCATATAAGAATGATGTTGGTACAATGTATTATTTATTATTTTTTCCCTTTAGACCAAGGCAATTCGTATCGAAGAAGTTGTCGTAGAAAGTTCAAAAAGGGTTCATTCAATCGGAAATTGGAGTGGCTTGTGCCCTTTTTAGCAGTCGAAAGTAATTGGAAGGCAACGAACACCCCTTCCACGCCCAACATTTCCCGAAACACATCAAATCAAAATTTTGAGATAGCCATTTTTTTCAGCGTAGTTGATTTCCTGATAGAAATTATATTTTTGAGGAGGACACTCCCCCACAGCCCTCAGGGCAAGGGTTGTAAGTTATGCCATGGGGGCTTATAAGGTTTTTATAGAAAACGTTGTCGTAGAAACAAAAAAGGCTCATTTGATTGGAAATTGAAATGGCTAGTACCCTTTTTCATAGTCGAAAGTGATTGGAAGGCAACTAACACCCCTTCCACGCCCACCATTCCCCCAAACACATCGAATCAAAATTTTGAGATAGCCATTTTATTCCATGCAGTATAAAGTTCTGGAAATTATAACTTTGAGCAGGGCATTCCCCCTACAGTCTTCACGGTAAGGGTTATAAGTTATGCCCTGGGGGTTTATAAGGTTTTTATTGAAATCTTTGTCGTAGAAACTTGAAAAAGGACTAATTCGATTGAAAATTCAAACGGCTAGTACCCTTTCTAATAGTCGAAAGTGATTTGAGGGCAACTAACTTTCACACCCACCTTTTCCATAAACACATCCAGTCAAAACGTTTAGATAGCCATTTTATTCAACGTAGTTGAAAGTTTTGGAAATTCGTCTTTAAGGATGACAATCCCCCCCCCAACAGTCCTAAGGGAAAGGGTTGTATGTTATGCCCTGGGGGCATATAAGGTTTTCTTAGAAAGCGATGTCGTAGAAACTTTATAAAGGGCTAATTCAATTGGAAATTGAAAGGGTTAGTACCCTTTTTAATAGTAGAAAGTGATTGAAGGGGAACTAACCCTCCTCTCACGCCCACTATTTCCCCAAACTCATCCAATCAAAATTTTGAGATATCCATTTTGTTCAGTGTTGTTGAAAGTTCTGGAAATTAGGTCTTTTAGGAAGATAACCCTCTCAGAGAGTGCAAGGGTTGTAAGTTATGCCCTGGGGGCATATAAGGCTTATATAGAAATTTGTTGCAGAAATTTCAAAAAGGGCTCATTTGATTGGAAATTGAAAGGGCTAATGCCTAAGTTTTCAAACACCTTTGGTCCTCAGTTTTATAGATTATGAGCAAGCGTTCGATTCTGTTGATAGAGGAGCTTTAGTAAAGGTTTTATCCTTGTATGGTATACCAGACAAATGCATTTAAGTGATTAGTGCTATGTACGAGAATAACACTGCTGCGGTTAAAGTAGGGCATGAGGTAAGCAGCTGGATCTTTATTGAATCATGAGTTAAGCAGGGTTGTGTTCTCTCTCTCTTTATATGGAGTATTTAGATGGATTTTGTATTAAGAACCACAGGAAAGGCAATGGGAGACCATAGAATCAAATGGGGAGGAAAAAGTCTCCTGGACTTGGATTATGCTGATGATTTAAGCATCCTAGATGAAAGTGTGAGCAAAATGAATGAAGTTTTAGAGGCTTTGCGAGTTCAGGGTGCTAGTATTGGTTTGAAAATTAATGTTAGGAAGACCAAGTCACTAAGGCTAGGAATAAGTGAAGATGAAAAGGTGACGTTGGGTAATGAAAAGATTGATCAGGTGGGCAGTTTCACTTACCTTGGTAGTATTATTAGTAAAGACGGTGGGAGCAGTGAAGATGTTAAAAGTAGAATAGCCAAGGCCCAGGGTGTTCTTTCACAGTTGAAAAAAAAGTCTAGAAGAATAGGAAGCTAAGTCTGCAAGCCAAGATCAGATTATTGGAACCTACAGTGATGACAGTGGTAAAATATGGTTCTGAAGAATTGACGCTCCGAAAAGCAGATGAAGATTTGCTAGATGTTTTCCAGAGAAATTGCTTAAGGATTGTTCTGGGTACCCGGCTGACTGACCGTATTTCAAACAATAGGCTATAAGAAAAATGTGGTTCAATACCGCTTTCTAGGTCTATAATGAAAGAAAGGTTGAGGTGGTTAGGGCATGTTGTTCGGATGAAGGATGACAGATTGCCGAAGATTGTTCTTTTCGGCCAACCATCTAGGGCTAAACGGAAAGCAGGTCGTCCCCGTCTGGGTTGGGAGGACGTCATAAAGAAAGATTTAAAGGAAATGGGAACTTCATGGGCGGGTGTAAAAAGGGAGGCTTTGAATAGATTGGGGTGGAGGAGGAGCGTGCGTAGCCGTGTTGGCCTCAGGCGGCTTGGTGCTGCGATGAGTTGTTAGTAGTAGTAGTAATGCCCTTATTAATAGTCGAAAGTGAGTGGAGAGTAATTAACCCCACTATCACGCCCACCATTTCCCCAAACGCATTCAATCAAAGTTTAGAGATAGCCATTTTGTTCAACATAGTTGAAAGTTCTGGAAGTTATGTATTTTAGGATGGCAAACTCCCAGACCCCCAGGGCAAAGGTTGTATGTTATGCCCTGGGGACATATAAGGTTTTTATAGATAGCGTTGTCGTAAAAACTTCAAAAGGGGCTCATTCAATTAGAAACTGAGAGGGCTAATATCCTTTTAATAGTCGAAAGTGATTGGAGGGTAACTAACGCCCCTCTCACACCCACCATTCCCCCAAAAACATCCTATCAAAATTTTCAGATAACCATTTTTTTGAACGTAGTAGTTCTGGAAAGTAGGTCTTTGAGGATGACACCCCTAGCCCTCAAGGCAAGGGTTGTAAGTAATACCCTGGGGCCATATAAAATTTTATTGAAAGCGTTGTCGTAGAAACTTCAAAAGGGCTTTGATTGGAAATTGAAAGGGCTTGGTCCTTTTTTAATAGTTGAAAGTGATTGGAGAGCAACTAACGCCACTCTCACGCAAACCGTTTCCCCCAAACATATCCAATCAAAATATTGAGATAGCCATTTTCTTTAACATAGTTGAAAGTTCTGGAAATTAGGTCTTTGAGGATGACAACCCCCCTCACAGCTTTTAGGGTAAGGGTTTTAATTTATGCCCTGGAGGCATATAAGTTATTTATAGAAAGTGTTGTCGTAGAAACCCAGAAAGGGCTCATTCGATTGGAAATCGAAAGGTCTAGTGCCCTTTTTGATAGTCGAAAGTAATCGGAAGGCTTTACATTTTTATATGATAGATCGATGTGGGTACATTGTATTATTATTATTTTTTATTTATTTTTATTTTTTTTAGACCAGGGCACTTCGTATAGAAGGAGTTGTCGTAGGAACTTCGAAAAGTACTTATTCGATTGAACATAGAAAGGATTGATGCCCTTTTCAATAGTCAAAAGTGATTGAAGGGCAACTAATCCCCCTCCCAAGCACACCCTCCTATTTGCCCATTATGTTTAAAACTAAATGTTGCCTTAAGATTAAATCAAAATGCACTGTTTTAATGCTAATTCCCAATAAGGCGTCTCAGCAATATCCCAAGAACGACTGAGGGTCTTATGTTCAAACTTTCGGGGCTACTTCTGCTCTTAAAACTTAACCAAATTAAAATAGCGCAAGTGTATCCAAGCTATCAAAGAAAGTAAACAGATTTTTTTGCGAATGGTATCAGGTTTTCCATTTCAGGTCAACTAGAGGAGGTATGAAACTAAATTAAATATGTATGTTGTATGTTGATAAAAATTGCTGAATATTTTTCCAAACTATCAAGTATTAAAAAAACAAAACGATTTAAAGTATTATTTTCTTTTTCCTTGAAAAGACTATGCCAATATAAAATGAACAGAAATTAATTAAAAAAAAAAATTTCCACAAAATAAGTTTTTCAAAGAAAAGCATAGAACTCCATTAAACCAGAAATGAGCAAAAATAAGCAAAAATGAACCCAAAACGAACGGAAATTACAATAAATAGACGAGTCAAACTAAAAAAAAGCAGAAATTAACATGAATTGGGCTCAAAATCCTTATGTATTCCCAAGGCCAGAACATAATTTGTACTTTACTGAAAAAATACAAATGAATGTAGACTACATTGCAAGGCCGTATCCAGGGGGGGGGGGGGGTTACTCGGTTTGAACCCCCCCCCCGAAATTTTGACCGAGTCGAAAATAAGTCGAAAATTAGTAAAACATAGGCAAAAATCAGTATAATTAGTCGAAAATTGAGTCAAAAATTAGTAAACCCTCCCCCCAAAAAAGTCAAAAATTAGTAACCCCCCACCGAAGAAAAATCCTGGATCCACCCTTGCTACATTGTCAGTTTAATATACATATACTGATATTTAGTAATCAAAATATTATTTGATTTATTAAAATTATAAAAGTAAAAACATTTATATTTTTTCAGTAAAGTACAAATTATGTTCTGCCTTGGGAAGGTATAGGAGTTTTGAGCCCAACACATGTTAATTTCTGCTCGTTTTGAGTTTGACCCGGTTATTTATTGTAATTTCTGTTCGTTTTGGTTTTCATTTTTGCTCGTTTCTGGTTTAATGGAGTTCTTTACTTTTCTTTGAAAACGTATTTTGTGGAATAGTTTTTTTAAATTAATTTTTGGAAAATATTCAGTGCTATTCTGTCTCGTAAATAGAGAGACCAAGGGGTATGTTGCCACCAGTGTATTTGAGAATTTTCCCTAAAGAACCTAAATTATTTTCGTTTTTTATTTACAGTATTGCAGTCCATTTAACGAACAGTTTGATACTTCTTTGAAATCCCGTAAAAACGCCGATTTAACCACCCGTTTTCAAATTCCGCCTAAACAAGCTCAAGATTTTCAGTCCTTAGGGGTTTAAATTGATGGAAACAGCTTTCAGTGCAAATAAAAGCCTTGTTTTTCAAAATAGTTGGCTCAAAACCTTCAGTTAAGGGTTTTAGACCATTACAAAATAATTTGCAATTTTATAATTTGCATTCCTGTCACTGACTTTCCAAAGGTAAAGACTGGTGTTTTGCGGCACAAAATGGCAGAAGTTGCAACTTTGCGGTTGAATGATCTCTTTTGTTACTTGTATATTTCATTATCTGCTGAAGAAATATCAAAAACTTTAATAATCCCTGCAGTATTCATGTCATTCTTAGCTGATGTCTTATAAAAAAAAGCCGGAACTCACGTCTTGCTCTGGAGACATTTTCCAAGATGGGCTCAAAACCTTTTCTATAAAGTTTCAGACAACTTGATTGTTGTCAGAGTTTAGAGGTAGCAATAACGAATTATTACTTACTTGATTCTTTGCCTATTTCTTAGGTGGCTAATTACAAAGGCAATCAAAACATTATGCAAAATTAACTTATGTAGGAGCCTTTGAAATAGTCATAACATATTTAATATTCACTAACCATTTTCCTTGACTTTTTTTAGTCCAAAAAATGTTGGTATGCCTATTTTCAGAAAAAATTATTCAACGGTGTTCAGTCAAAGCTGAAGAAGCAATTTCCGGTATATTCTATGGTTATAATTTTTTGTTGTCTAAGGATCCATCTAACTACTTATCTAAAAAGATAACTCACAGAAGTGTCGATAGCTTCTTAAGCACCGCCTGATAAGAATCTCTCAATCATGCTGCTCTCTGATTTTATATTAGTCTCTTATGAATAATTCTCTTTTCAAAAGATTGTAATACAGATTTGCTCAGCTTATTACCAAATATCCTTTCGGCAGAATTGGAATGAAAGATACAGAGGTAAAAATTTATCAATTTACTATGGATTTGAGGGTTAATTTTCAACAGTATCATTTGACATTGATTAAAATTTCGTCATAACTAGTACAAGCAAAAAAGAATATAAAATCAAAATAAGAGCTTAGAAAATAGGGAAAGAGTTGTTCTAGTGGAAATGGAGACAATGACAATAAGTAATTGTTAGAAAAAAGGTAGTTTCTCTTTTGTAGGAAAGAGAGCATATTATAGAAAGGGGATATTGGGGGACGGTTGTCTCCGATGATGATTCCAGGGCTGAAGAACAAGCAAAGACGGTATATTTAATCGTTACAAAAAAGGACAATTTATACTTTATCAATCATATATTCTGGGGAGGTTCCATTGATGGCGTCAGTTCAGTGTGAAGTAATGGTAAGCATGGTTAATGGAGGTTAACCTCCAACTCCTGAATTGAATAAAACAAATATTTTTTTGGATCGAAAGTAAAGAATGATGTTCAACATCTATCGTCAATTATATGAGGGAGACCAATACTCTTTACCTAAAAGTTTAAAATTATGATTTATCGAGAGAATATTTATCGTCTATGAAATGCTGAGCCTTCAAGGTGTGGGGCTACACCTCCTCCCAAAAACACATGTTGGATAGTTTATTTTTATTCAAGTTTTTTAACTGCTATTAACTTTAAGAAACCCGTTACTTTTATTTATTTCTTTTATTTGCTTTTATAACATGATTAAGTCCATGTCGCATTACTATCGAAGACATATTTTGCATATTTCGACCTTTCTGATTAAAATATATACATTGGAATTTCAATGAGACACCATAATTCGCGGCGATTAGCCCCAAGGGCAAGCATAGAGCAAAAGAGGTTCTAGTTGCCTTCACATCGGTTTTGTCTCTCATGAACGGGTAATTTCAGCTTAACGATTTCTAAGAGTTGAAAATCCAAAAGAGCTTTTTTCGGTTAGGACGACTCCTTGTTAATGACAGGCAAAAAGCTAAAAACATTTTGATTTCTCTTATAAAATTTAAGTTTTGTAACAACACGTTTTGAATTATTGTAGCCAAGTTGTGCCTAAAACCCCATTGAAACACAAAAATCCAATTACTTGGAAGGGGTCCATCATCCAACGGAATATTTTAACGAGGATGAACGTTGCAACGTTCTACCGCGGCAACGGAAAAAAAACATCTTGATGTATGACTAAGAAAGTTTTTCGTGTCGTTTTCAAAGACGCTCTAATTTAGTTTGACAGGAAATTAGACTCTCCAATCATTATGTGACAAAGACATATCATAATTTTGGTGATATGTATATGTGACATATCACAATTTTATAACAGGGTTTGGAAATACCAAATTTATCAAGTTGACCTCGTTAGCCTGACCTTAAAAAAGCTTGGACGAGGTGTAAAGATTAAATCTTTTTTAACATCGAACAAACTAAAAAAAGAGAAAAACATAGAACAGAAAATATCCTTCTTAAAAAAAATGAACTACATCTTTTTTTTTAGTTTAAATAAGACCAAGATACTCGAACGTTAGCACTTAAAACAAAATTTGGTACTTATCTAATATATACTACACACTCGAGAATTTGTGACATGCTCATAAGAGAAAAACTAGTCAAGCAACTTTTTTTTAACAAGACAATTTCTTTGGCTCGCTAGGCAAACAGGGGTTTCTCACTCAGTGAATAATATATCTGAATCAGTTTTTGGGGCCGAGGGGCCGAAAAAATTACCTAAGTTAGGTTACGTATTTAATATAATGCGCCCTGGGCGGCCCTCCTCCCATAATTTCTTATGATAGTTTCATAATTTTGTTACTAAAACTAAACTATTGTATTTTCATCGCATTTTGTTTAATTTCATTTGCATTAACCAAACTTCATTTCTCGATTGTGTCGTATATATTAGACAAGTACCCAAATTTTACATTTCAGAATCGGAAAATAAAAACATCCCATTTCAAGTAATTTTTTTAATCAGAATAGTCAGTTATTGCTCCCTAAAATAGATTTTGTCAGAGCAATAAGGTAAAACACTATTTGAAGCCTCTCTAACTTCATATCGTTTAGAAAAGCGTAGGTGGTGTGTTAAGAGAACTGAATATAAAATGACGGTATACGATTTGAACACCCGGCTCGTATATTTACTAAATTCCATTAAAGCCTCAATTATTCATAAGAGGGCGTATAGCAAAAACTACTTTTACACTAGCAATATATTAAGATTATCGCTCATTACGCATAGGTATGATTTGGACAGAGATATATGTGTTACTTAACAAACACAGACGAAACAAATTAGATATTAATTAATTTATCAATCTAATAAGGATTAATGAACATATTGTTAAATCTTCCTCCAAAAATTCATTGCTCACTTCCAAATCAATTACATTTTTGATTAAAGCAACTGCAATATCGAAATGTTTGTCATGCCTAAGTAAATAGAGGCAAATGGAAAAGCCTCAAAATTTATTTAACAAGCTATTTCACTTGCAACTCAATTTATTAACTTGTCACGGTTATGGGTAAATACAAATTTGAACAGTAATGGCATTTTTCATTGGCATTTCTACTAATCATTTTGAATATTTGCATTTTATTTTTAACGCTTTCCACCCCAGACAGGGGCCATCCTAAATGATGGGTTTATTATACCCTTGGTTTTTAGCATAATAGAGGGTTTCAACATAATATTTATCATAGACACATTTTAGGCACATTTTAGTGCCCGAAAAGGTATTCATAAGTATAAACCGTAGAAATTAGATTCAGTAGGCTTTATATTATCGTTTAATAGCTTTTGCGGTCAGTTGGCTCTACCCAAGATTATTTATTTAGTCTCAGCAGCAGAAACTGTTCTGCGAGTTATACAGAGATAAAAGAAATTACCATAGCTTGCAGTTATTCCTATCACAGGGTTAAATCTATGCATGCAGGAGGAGGAAAGGGGGAGGTATTTTTGAAAAAATAGACATTGCTTAAAAAAAGTCAATTAAAACCATAAAAATCTTACTACTTGAAATAAATCTGGCCCAAAGGTCCCTCAAGGTACGTGCCTAATTTCAGGTTTAAGTAGAACTAGAAACCATGTTTGTCTGAATTTTGTAAGAGGTTCCTATTGTTCGACTTTATCTTACTGTTTCAAGGAATTCAGCTACACCCAACCGAAAAAAAGTATCCGTGGGAGATAGTCATACCATGTCTGTCCACATTTTCCAAGTAATACCTTAAATTAGGTATTTTTTTTCCAAAAACAACGCTGCCTTTCTATGACGAGCAAATACCTAATTTAAGGTATTACGTCAAAAATATGTCAAATATATGGGGAGATGTGACCAATCGAGTATAAAACTATAAATACAACATTTCTTTTGCGATTAAAAGACGGAGAAAATTTTGCCACCTTCATTAGAAATTCATTAAACATTAATCGATATTAAAGAAGAAAATTTACAACTCAAGAATTGGGGACTAATATTTACAGCCTGTTAATATTAATATGCTAGAATGTGAAAAACAAGAAACAAATGTAGCAGGACTGAGGCATTTATTGGCAAGTGTTACAGGTAAAAAAGATGTAATTAATTTAGAGAAAGCTGTGTACCTAAAAGTAGATGATGAGACCTATATGAGGACAATTTTGTACATAGTATAGCTTTTCTGTTATTATACGTGGAAGCAAAAAGAAAAGAAGAAGGAAGATTATGATGTGATCAATCGTGTGGAAATAGAATGGAAAAGAGTAAGAATTATGAAGTGTAAGAAAATTGAGGAAGTGTTTGTTATAAAGTAGAAGGGAATAGTTTTTGTGTCTTGGTGGGCAAGGATGTGTTGTTAAAAAAAGGGAAAAAACAATAATAAAAGGAGAGTTGAGAAAAAATTATAGAGTTTAACGGTTTAATGTTTTACATTTGTATGTTTTTTGTTTTTTCATTTTGTGGTAAGGATCTAGGTAGAAGATTAGAAATGGAGTTTTTAGTTTTGGTATATGGGATAAGAGCAGATTGGGTCTTCGATGAATTTGAAACAGTGCGATTGTCAGCAAACCACTGCAATAGTTTCATTAGACTACAACAGATGTTTTCTCTGACCGATGATTCATCAGTATCTGTGACGGAAATAGCTGTGTCGTCGGCGAAATGTAGAGCAAGTTCATCACCTGCGATTGTGTTCGTAAGGTCATAGACATATATCAGAAACAGAAGTGGTCCAAGAAAGGAACCTTGCGGTACTCCTACCTTTCCTGAACATTGGGTTTTTTACCGATCTTACTGTAACCCCATCCACAAATTGATTCCTACCAGTAATATAAGATTGAATCAGTATGAGAGCATTGCCTCTTATTCGCAGTTGTCAAGCTTGCCCAGAAGAATGTACAATATACAAGGACAATAGTGTACATAGTATCGCTTTTTTGTTATTACACGTGGAAGAAAAAAGAAAAGCAGAAGGAAGATTATGATGTGATAAATCGTCTGGAAACAGAATGGAGAAGGGTAGGGATTATGAAGTGTAAGAAAATTGAGAACGTGTTTGGTATAAAGTAGAAGGGATTTGCTTCTGTGTTTTGGTGGGCAAGGATGTGTTGTTAAAAAAAGGGAAATAATAATAATAATAAAAGGAGAGTTGAGAAAAAACTATAGGGTTTAAGGGTTTAATGTTTTACACTTGTATGTTTTTTGTTTTTTCATTTTGTGGTAAGGATCTAGGTAGAAGATTAGAAATGGAGTTTTTAGTTTTGGTATATAGGATAAGAGCAGATTTTAAGTTAAATATTTCGAACTTTTAATGAAGTGTTTGATTTTAAAGTTTAATTAGAATTTTCAGATTATAATAGTTAGCTTCTGGATTTGTTCAGTATATTTAAGTTTATTTATTAGGTAAGATTTAAATCTAATTGAATAGTTATAGTATAGGATTTTATGAACTTTTAGATTATAGATTTTAGATTTGGTCATTTTTTTAATGTTTGTTTTGAATTTATTTTAAACTAGTGGAATTATGAGGGAGATACGATTCACCTGGATTGTGAAGTATTTGATTTTTGGGAATTGTTTTGAGGATTATTGTAGCTACCTAACAACACAAGGCCCAGCAAGAGTAGAGTGTGTTGAAATGTGATGTATTAAAAAAAATGGTGTTATATTTTTAATTTTTTCTTTTATTTTACGTATATGCATTGTAAATTTGTATTTTAATGTTATATGTTATAGGCCTAATGAATGGGAGCAGCCCCTTACCGCCGTGGGTAGCTAGAATGAGAATTTTGAAATTTTTTTTATGGTAAATTAATGGATGGAGAATCGTATGAATGAAAAAAAAGTTTTTAGGAGAAAGGTAGACAAAATGTACTAGGAGAGAAAAAATTATGTATGTGAGGAATTTTAAAAGGGGAAAGCTATGGAACGTCGAGTAACAGGTAAGATAGATAGGTATTAAAGTGAAGGAATAATAGAGAAATAGGGACAAATTAGATTACAAATAAGCAAAGAGTCTTAGATAAAAAAAGAAGAAAGGAACAGGATAGATTTTTTTTCAGGAGTACGAAAAAGAAAAAAAACAGTTTAATTCTATCCATTACGTGATGTATCACCACTTATTATTGAGAACATAAAAAGAAGAGGAAGCGCAGTAAGGAGGACGAAATACCGCTGGATAAAAGAAAGAAAAGAAGAAGAATTTAAAATATGACTTAGAAAATAATTTTGTATCTTTTCAATATTATAGTCTATTTTTGAAAAAAAAAAATATTTACAGCCTGAGTCTGAACAACCTATGCAGAAATTATGTCAACAATTTTCAAAACCCAGAAAAAAAAAGGTTCATAGCTGCAATTCCAGCACAACACTTCGTGGTTAATTAGGCTTAATCTAACAGTTCTTGGTAACGAACTGTAAGTAAGGAGCGACCCGGCTCAATAGTAACCGAAACACTAAAAAACGTAATTTATAACAATAGATACATCAAAAGAACTTGATTTTTATGCTGGTTCCAAATATATAGGTTTCATTATGTTTAGTCTTACCCATCAAAGGTTACGAGCCTGAGGAAATTTGCCTTATTTTCGAAAAAAGGTAAAAACACCCCCCTAAAAGTAATATAATTTTAATGAAAATCACACCATCAAATTCAGCGTATCAGAGACCCTATAGTAGAGGTTTCAAGCTCCTATCTGCAAAAATGTGGAATTTTGTATTTTTTGCCAGAAGAAATTTCACTGATGCGTTTTCCCCCAGGGGTGGTCGTATCGACCCAGTAGTCCTAGAATATCGAGAGAGGGTTCATTCGAAAGGAAATTAAAATTTATAGTGCCCTTTTTAAATTAACTAAAAATTGGAGGGCAACTATGCCCCCTCCCACCGCCTTATTTATCTCAAAATCGTCCGATCAAAATTTTAAGATAGCCATTTTGTTCAGCATAGTTGACAGGCTGGATAAATATAACTTTGGAGATTTTTTTACTCCTCCGCCACAGACCCTGGGGAAAGGTCTCAAAGTTACAAAATTTGCCCATTGTTTTCGTGTAGCATTTGCTATTCGGAAGTATGCACACATTTTCCTGGTGAAGGGGACGAATTTACTACAGGTAGGTGGAACATTTTCCTGGTTATCAGGGGGTGAAATTTTGAGGGAAAATTTTACACTAGAGAGATTTGCCAGAATTCCTATACGAGATTCTTTTTATGGCTTGCTTCCTCTTTGTCGATTCAATTTTACGCGTGGAGATGTTAAGGATAAATGCCCGGGGTAAATTTTCAGCAGGATTGAATTGTGTAGAGCAGCGGTTCTGAAACTTATTTAGACACTGTAGCTCTTTTTACCCACAAAAAAATTAGTTACCCCTTTTCAGTTAACGATAGGCCTACTAAGTAAACTATAGCTAAAATATAAATAAAATTAGCAGTTCTAGAATTAAAGGTTGTTTTATTTTTTGTTGGCTGGCCGTGTATCCGTGAAATATTTTGCGTACCCCCAAGGGGTACATATACCACAGTTTGAGAGTCTAGATAATAAATTGGTCAGGAGGAGGGAATTTTCCACGGAGGTGTAGCCAGATTTCCCAGCATTATTAAAAAAAAAACGATGAGAAATTAAGTATAAAAAAAAAATCAACATTAAAAATTAAAACAAGCAGAAATTATTACGTAAATAGCGGGGGGGGGGGGAGTTTCTCCTTCATGAGAGGGGCATTTACCTTGGAAAAATCCCACTGGAAAATCCTCCCCTAGTAGAGAATTCAAAGCGAAAAACTTCCACTCCCAAAAAATACCCCCCGTAGAAAACTTAATCTTTGGGAAATCACACTAAATATTCCCCTCGCCATTCGGAAAATCCCCCTCATATGTAAAATTTAGCAGCCAAAAGGAAAGTAAGACAATTTTCAAGTTCAAATTCTTTAATTTTCAAATTAATTTCACTCACTATAATGTATTATACATACAAAAAAGAAAAACATTTAAAGAGGGTGGCTACAAAGTGAGTTATACTCGAAAACCGACACCCTTAGAAGAAAAAAATACATTATATTTTATAAGTAATGAAAAATAAATACTAATAAACAATGAAAAATCAATAAAAACAATAAAGAAAATTAGACACCACATTCAACTCACAGCCCACATTCCAAATCAAATAACAAACTTAATATAAATAAACACCAGCACCGGCAACCATATTAATTAATAATTATCTATAACATATACTTTTAAATTATTTTCTGAAAGCGAAATAGAAGAATGCGAATCCACATAACTTTCTTAAATATTCCAAAACTTTATTATTGAATCTTTTGGAAAAAATCTGGATCGTTCAGTATGAATTCTAGAGCAAGGCAATTTAGATGAACGGTTTCTTAGACTACACCTATTCTGAACAAAAGAAATTAGCGAGAAATGAATAGAATCAAGAGCCAATGGTAATAATTCTTTAATCTGTTTAAGTCTAGAAAGGACACTAAGGACAGGAAAGACGAGATCAACTGGCAATTTGTTCAAAAACGTATAAGGACTCTTAGTAGGGTAATTATCAGGGAGTGCCGATGGAGAAGGAAGGAGTTAAATAAAAGTTCACATAGGGATAACATCCTTTTAATAGACAGTGATAAATTTCATAAAAATACTGGATATTTCGGTCTCATATGCAGTGTCCGAAATATGCAGTGACCAAAATATCTAGTATTTTTGTGAAACTTATTACTGTTTGTGAAATTTATCACTGTCTATTAAAAGGATTTTATCCCTATTTGAATTTTTATTTATCGTCATGGAAAGGCAGTGTGGTGTCCGAAATTATCTACGCCATATTTAGTAGGAAGGAGTGCTTTTACTATACGAAGGGCTTTTGTTTTGAAGACATTGAAGGGGCTTCATTCGAGATTTAAAAGTATTTAAATAAGCAGTGAGACAATAATTAAAATAAGAATGAATTAAAAAACAATAAACTGACTTAAGGGCGAGGAAAGGAAGGTAAAATTTATGATACCGCAGTAGCCCTACATTCCTTCCTAGCTGAATCCTTAGTCTATCAAGATAAAGCTTCCAAGATAAATTTTAATCAACTATAAGACCTAGGTACTTACAAGATTCCTTTTTAGTAATGGTAACTAGTTCTCCTTTAAAATGGACAGATATTTGAGAAAACAAGGGCAGGGCATGAGAAAGTAGAGAAAACATGATAAAATGGGTCTTTGATGAATTTAAAACAATGCTGTTGTCAGCAAACCACTGCAATAGTTTTATTAGACTACAACAGATGTTTTCTCTGACCGATGATTCATCTGTATCTGTGACGGAATTAGCTGTGTCGTCTGCGAAATGTAGAGTAAGTACATCACCTGCGATTGTGTTCGTAAGGTCATAGACATATATCAGAAACAGAAGTGGTCCAAGAAAGGAACCTTGCGGTACTCCTACCTTTCCTGAACATTGGGTTTTTACCGATCTTACTGAAACCCCATCCACAAATTAATTCCTACCAGTAATATAAGATTGAATCAGTATGAGAGCATTACCTCTTATTCGCAGTTGTCAAGCATGCCCAGAAGAATCAGATGACAAATCGTATCAAATGCTTTCTTCACATCCACAAATATTGTAGCTGGTATTTCGCTACAGTCCATTGCATCATTTAAAAATTGTAGTAAAACCAGTATAGCATGCTTTGTAGAGTGTCCAGGCCCGAATCCAAACTGATAAATGATGAAGAAGTTAGACTTAGTCAGATAATTCATCATTCTGTTGTAGATTCAACACTCCATAATTTTCAAAAAACCAGAGAGAATAGAGATAGGGCGGTAGTTCGAAGGTTGCTTGGGGTCACTACCTTTGTGGAGAGGTATAGCTCCCGTTGAATTGAAAACAGTGTGAAAGATTCCGTCCTCAAAGCAAAAATTGATGACATGTGTGATAACGCTGACATAGCAATCCATGGTCTTCTTGATGAGGTAAGTTGACGACCCATATGGACCTTCGGATTGTCCGTTTTTCATGGCTTGCACAATCTTCTGAAGTTCGTTTCAGTGACAGGTGATAAAAACATAGAGGAGATAGATGATGAAGGTAGGTTTTTTTTTAATTATCTCTGCAAATAGTTGACCGGCCGTAAGCTTCCTCTACGGCTGCTTCTCCAACACCTGAAAAAAATTCGTTGAGCGTGTTGGCTACTGCTTGTTGCGATGTTGACAGTATGTAATCTGGCTTCATCATGGTCTTAGGAAATGTGTTGGTTTTTTGCTTATTCAGGCATTCATATATTAGAGTCAACTGTTTACAGTAATATGCCTGTTCAGCTTTCCTAAGCAGGGATGTCAAAATGTTTTTATAGCTTTTGAATTCAGTACCAAATTCATGAGGATTATCAATATATTGCCTGAACAGCATATTTTTGTGCTCAATACTGGTAAGTAGTCCTTGCGTGATCCATGGCTTTTTAGGTGTTGCATACCTATCAGAGAACCTTTTCGAAAAAGAGCAGTTGGAGTCAAGAGCAGATGAGAATTTATCAACAAATAGAGCAGCCATTGCGTCTGAGTCCGTTTATTCATAAACTGAGTTCCAATCGGTACAAGCTAATGTGGCTCTCAAGTTTTTTTTATAGATTTATCATCAATAGTCCTTCTTACTTTTATATTCGTATTGGATTTCCGACAGTTAGTCAAAAATTCCCCAAACAGGATAAAGTGATCTGAAGCTTCATCTAAGACGATGTAAGTCGAATGCAGACTAAAATTAGCAAATATGTGTTTGATGATGTGATTTGGCGGTAAAACAGCATCTTCCAGACACAATGGAAGTTAAACAGCCAAACTAAAGCTAAGCATCGAGGAATGACACTACGTAATTTCTGGAATCAAACTTTCATGAGTCGTGGACTGTCCCCTTCCTAAAATGCACATCATTAAATTATGTAGGTTAAAATAGTCCTATAACATTTCCAAAAGTTTTAGGGGAAGTCTATTTCAGCGAAGGATTTTGGAAATTCAAATAGACATTCAAAGGAGGATTTAGTCTAACTTTAAGTGAATTGGTTAAGAGTAGACTATTAAAACTAGATTGATTATCATTTATATGTACTAATTAAAAAAAACATTTTCTACGAAAAAAGTTTTTCAAAGAAAATTAAAGAACCATATTAAATCAAAGACGATCAAAAATAAAATCAAATAATTATTCAAGCAAAGAACAAGTAATGAATAAATGAAACCTGAAACGAATAGAAAACACAATAAATAACTAAGTTAAAACTAACACGGACAGAGATTGCTACGAACAGGATTTGGGCTAACACCCCCTATTTCTTCTATAAACCAGAAAAGTCATTTGTACTTCTCACATCCTCGTCTTTGATTTAATGTAGTTCTTTACTTTTCTTTGAAAAACTTCTTGTATAGGAAAGCTCTTTTGTAACTATTTTTTGATTATTTTAATTTACTGAGTCTTTTATTGACTAATAAAAGACAACTGTAAATAAGGGCTCAGGCCAATAGTAACCGAAACTCCAGAAAAAGAAATTTGATAAGAATTAATACATTAATACAATTAGATTGTTGAGGCAGATTCCTAATATATAAAATTCATTAAGTTTAATAATATCCATCAAAAGCTGAAGGCAAAAAAAAAGTTACCTGATTTTGGGAAAAAGGGAAAAAACACCCCTTAAAAGTCAAGTGATTTTAATGGTAATCACACTATTAGATTCACCATTTCAAAGAACTTTCCTAGAGAACCTCAAGCTTCTTCTACAAAAATGTGGGATTTATCATTTTATTTTGCCAGAAGTCAGATTACGGATGGGTGTTTGTATCCCGAGAGGAGTAATACATTAATTACTCCGACGACAGATTTAATGTCCTTGATAAGAACCTGTCAAACACCATATGCTATCTATATATTTGACGATAGATTTAATGTCCTTTGTAAAAACCTGTTTCTGGGGAAAACCAGACCGGTTTCTGGGCCAATAGTTGTGTAGAATACTGAAGGAACAAAACCTACCGAACCGGTTATGCTCTAGTAAAATGATAAAGTGGACGAACAGCCAAAGGGTCTAAGCCACCTCAATAGGTACTGACGGTACGTAATTTATTCGTCATTAGTACTTGTAGGATATCGTAGCTATGAGGCCATTGCAACCAATCCGTAGCAACCAGATTCAATATAAAGAGCGACTTTCACTGTAATTCATATTAGGAAGAGAATTGAATTCAGAGAGAGAACAGTTTGTTTATACACTATTATTTGACAAGATATTAGCAAAAAATGAGTGCTATGTTTACGCTATTAGAAATTGATGGTGGAGCAGGCAGCAGCAATGATACAACAAAGAGCGTGCCAAACGTAAATTACAAGAGGATCTCGACTAAGCCTTGAATGGGATGATATGTACGCAAGATATGTGATATCATTGAGCAAATTTAAATTGGAGAAGAAGTTATGCTTTGCAGAGAAACTTGATATAGTCAATATTAATAGACTTCAAGGTGCTTTAAATACAATAGTGAAACATATTGAGGAAAATAAGTTGTACCAGTGATTATCATTGTTTTTGAAATTATATTTAATAAAAATATGTCTAAATCAAAAATATATTTTATAGCCGGTTAGTGAATATTCTTGAAGTAGAAAGAATCCTAGTTAGCCTGAAGTTGGTTGTGTGAGTGTTAGAATTGTAAAAAATGGATGGATTTGAGAAAGAAAAAATTATATAGAATCTCCTGTTTATGGTAGAATGTTTGATTCTAGATGATGATTTTCTGGAGTTACCTCTTCAAAGTAAACTATTTTCTAAAAGAATACTTGTCGATTTAATGAAAAATGATTCTCCATGGTTAGTCTGTTGTATGAAACCTTTACGTCGTGATCCAAACGCTTTTACACAAATTATTGATACAGCAATCAAAACAGAACAGAATGGTATTATTGATTTGATATTGAAAAAATTGCATTAGAAGTTTAAGACCATGATTTTTCTTAATGAGAATGATAAATCGTGAATTTAGAAGATCCTGTCCAAACAGGTTTTATGATACCGTATCGTTCGATTACTTCTCTCTCTCTCTCCCTCTCAATTTACCGATCGTATGTCAGTTTCATTTAGGTGATGAGAGTGTCAACACATGAAAAATGTTTCTATACATGTCCACTATGAATGTATACACTGGGAAGCTGGTTATTATATCTGAATTGTACAAGTATTGGCGAGTATAATGAAAAGTGCAGATTATGCAACCCGTGTAAATTGCATAAAGGAAATGCAGTACAAACTAAAGACTGTAATTCCTGTCTTGAAGAGATTTGTGACTCTCACCCTAGAGGACATCTATGCTCCAATTGTCATTATGATAAATGTAATCAGTGGGAGAATATCATATTCTTGTATGATTTTAAAGAATCCTTAACGTGATTTTAGTTTATTGCTAAGAGACTGGTAACATTATGTCTTTAAGTTGTTTTGGAAGGAGGAATCAGTTGTACGAATAAGCTATTGTAATAAAAAAAGATATTTGATTTTGCGTCGTAGTTGTAAAGACAAATGATACTATGATTGTAAGCCTGTTGATTGGCATTTAAATGTTACAGAATGTTTATGATCGCTTGAAAGGAATATGTGACATTGCTTTAAATACTTGAATTAAAGCACGTCAACTCTACAATACGAATGATATTAGTATCATTGGCTATACAAAGGGACATGATAAGAGTGAAGTTACATTGTACTGTAGAAAATGTGACCCTGACATTGCAACACATCAGGATCAGTGAATTCAGATGATCTTTCACCATTATTTGTTCTCGACAGCTACCTATACGTAGAAAAAGAAATTTAAAGAGTAAAGAAAAGCCGTTTTATTATGTATATACATTATTTTTATTAATAAACAATTTTACATACTTTCTTAAAACATTTTATTCGTAGGGCACTAAAATCAATATTATACATGTTTGAAAGTACATTTTCTACTAAGGAGTCATTCAGACGAGGACTTTCAACGTAAATGTTGAGAAACTGGTTGTATGTATAGTCACGATATCTTAAAATGAAGTACAGTTGTGCATGAAAGCCACAGCTCTAAGTCGTTAAATCCTGCACTCGCTTCCGGTTTTGAATAATAATTTTCCCACTGCTTTCAACAAATTTATTAATGTGTGGAGTGTAGAATTTATTTGATAGGCCAAGAGGATAAAAAACTCTATATTCTTTGCTGTTTGAAATATGCATAGCCAATGACCTGTCTTTACACTCGATGGATCACTATTAACAATGATTAGGGTATTGTTAACACTTGTAATTTTCTCAAGGAGTTCCGATGGTATACAAAAGGATTTACATTTGGAACAAGTATGAACCCATATTAAATACGGTGATTATTTGATTTGTGTTCATGGTGCGAGGTTTAGTAGAACACTGCCATCGGGGGTGATTTCCCTATAATTTTCAAGTTGACGCAGTGATATTAATGTGATACTTTCAGTCAAACGCTAAAGTCCGAATTTTGTTTGAATCACAAATCTATGAATCACAAAGGCTGTTTAATTAGACTAGATAGCTCTTTTGAAAGTACTAAGTACTAAGTACTAAATACTAAGTACTTTAGCGTAAAGAGTGAGGTAACAGCTAGGGGGCGAACCTCCTCATATACGTAATAATCCCTGTTCGTTTTAAGTTTTAATGTTGCTCCTTACTTCCAGTTGAAACAAAACTTGTTTTTTTTATTTAATTTCTGATCGTTTTTCAAGTAATGCTGGGAAATCCGGCGCCCCCTTCATAGAAATGCTCCTTTCCCCAAGGAAACAAGCTCCATAGAAAGATCCTACCACGTGGCCAGCTCCTATGACCCCCCCCCCCAAAAAAAAAGAAGAAGAAAAAATCTCTCCTGGAAATGTCCTTATACTTCCCAATAACCAATACTGTAAACAATGAGCAAAGTTCATAACTTGCAGCCCTTCCCCGTGAACTGTGGAAGATTAAGTCATCCTCAAAGACATATTTGTTATATTTTCGACTATGCTAAACAAAATGGTTATTTCAAAATTTTGCTTGGGTGACTTCGGGAAAACACTGAGCGCGGGAGGGGGCTAAGTTGCCTTCCAATTTTTTCTAGTCACTTAAAAAGAGCACTAGACTGTTGATTTTCGTTTCAATGAGCTCTCTCACGATATTCTAGGACTTCTGGATCGATACGATCACCCCTGGGATAAAAACACACAAACAAATAAACAATTCCCTTTATTCTGGCAAAAAATACAAAATTAAACATTTTTGCAGATAGGAGCTTGAAACAATTACAGTGGGGTTTTCTGTTACGCAGAATCTCGTGGTTTGATTTTCATTTAGATTCTATTACTTTTATGGGGTGTTTCCTTTTTTTTGAAATTATGGCAAATTTTTTCAGGCTCGTAACTTTTGATGGGTAAGACTAAACTTCATGAACCTTATATATTTGAAATCAGCAAAAAGATCCAATTTCTTTGATGTATCTACTGGTATCAAAATTCTGTTTTTTGGATTTTCGGTTACTTTTGAGCCGGGTCGCTCCTTACCTACGGTTCGTTTACGCGAACTGCTTGACTATTCTAAGGCATAGGAAACTGCATAAAGACAAGTCTACTTCTGTTATTATCTACAGAAGCAATAAATCTCTTTGTAATTTTGGCTTGAGTTCATGATGTCATGATTAAATTTAAGATTAAATGCATAATAATTGAATATATTATTGATTAAATAAATGTATCCCTTTGCCTGGAATCTTTGTCCTTTGAAATCTACTGTATGTTGTTTCATTTTACATGCAATTTAATTTCTCTTTTTATTTGAGAGTGTTTCCAAAAAGTATTTAAAAGTAAACTTATTCCTACGAAACTTATTCCTTATTCCTGTCACCCGGTTACCACTGATATTTTGGTGTTGCCCCCCCCTCCCCGGAAAATTTTCTTCCGGCAACCTTGTAAGTTAGTAAGTAAAATAAGCAAGGGGTCTAGGAGACAGCAGTCCATTATATATATGAAGAGCTCGGCTCGTTCTTAGTTTTCACGTTAAGAAATACCTGACTAAGCACTACAAAGAGAAAAAACAACAAAAAAGAAAAGAAAAGCAAAATATCACTAAAACTATGACAAGGTAACAATAGTTGAAGAAGTTAGCTCCAAGCATGTCTTGAAATCTTTTGGTTGTTGCTCCTTAACTTTAGTAGAAGCTATAGTGGGATTTGCTATGTAGACTGTTGATGAGTTTTGAATTGCGTGCCCTAGTTAGATATCTCAGTATAAATCACAGTAGAATAGATCTATGCAGTTCTATGGGGCCCCCGTACAAACAGGTTTTTCTAGTAGTTACAGGTCAACACACTCTTTGCCAAGAGGAATGACGCAGTTTCAAAGTTCACTGCCTTTTTGGTGATAAGCCCAGTATTCTACAATGCTCGCGTAAAGCATCTATTACCACAGCCAGTGATTGCGGTTTTTTTTTTTTTATGTTAAATCCGTGGTCATTCATCTGTAAGTTGACTAGCAGGTTTTATTTTTAAAAACTTGGCTATTCGTTTAATGGGTTTCATTAATATAAAGAGTAATGCATTTGAAAAGGGTAATTACTTCTTTAGTTTGCGAGATTTGCGAATTTTTTTTGCGAAAAGATATTTGCGAAAAGATATTTGCGTAGACGCTTACAAGGGACATTGCTAGAAAGTATTCAATAGCTTAATTGAAAAGTAACGATAGAATGACATTGTGACTTGACCTAGCTTTACCTCGCCGATGTGGTATGTATAATACGTAAGTAACTTTTTAAAAATATTGTCAATTTAAACATACTGGGATTACAAGTGTGTGGAGGGCGGGGGGGTGCATAGAGGGGGGAGGGGCACGCGGGGTCAGTTAAAGAGGAGACAGGTGCCCGGCGGGAGTGCGGTTATACCCGGTGTCAGGTACCCGTAGGGTTCAGTGGCCCGAGGCCTCCCACCTTTTTTTGTTATTAAAAAGGGATACCAGTGTTAAAAATAACTTTTTATTATGATGCTTGTAACATTTGGTGACTAGATATTAAAATTAATTAAATTTATCACGGAGTTTCAGTTGTACAGGGGTTTCAGTTATACAGGGGTTCAGTTACATGGGGGTTCTTTGTGTTAAATAAGTAGTTTTTGTATCTTTTAAAAGAACTTTACGGGGATTGAGAGACTCAGTTGCCTAATTCCGTGTGATTTTTATTTACTTGATGCTCATTAAAAACGAAATTTTTGTGTTAAATAAGTAGTTTTTGTATCTTTTAAAAGAGCTTTACGGGGATTGAGAGACTCAGTTGCCTAATTCCGTGTGATTTTTTTTTACTTGATTGTAAATAAAAACTAAATATTTTTTTTAAATAATTATTTTTTGTATATTTTAAAATAGCTTTACGGTGATTGAGAGACTCAGTTGCCTAATTCCGTGTGATTTTTCTTTACTTGATGGTCATTAAAAACGAAATTTTTGTGTTAAATAAGTAGTTTTTGTATCTTTTAAAAGAGCTTTACGGTGATTGAGAGACTCAGTTTCCTAATTCCGTGTGATTTTTCTTTACTTGATGGTCATTAAAAACGAAATTATGCTGTTAAATAAGTAGTTTTTGTATCTTTTAAAAGATCTTTACGGGGATTGAGAGACTCAGATGCCTAATTCCATGTGATTTTTCTTTACTTGATGGTAATTAAAAACGAAATTTTTGTGTTAAATAAGTAGTGTTTGTATATTTTAAAAGAGCTTTATAGGGATTGAGAGACTCAGTTGCCTAATTCAGCGTTATTTTTCTTTACTTGATGGTCATTAAAAACTAAATTTGAGTGTTAAATAAGTAGTTTTTGTATCTTTTAAAAGATCTTTACGGGGATTGAGAGACTCAGTTGCCTAATTCAGTGTGATTTTTCTTTACTTTGTGATCATTAAAAACGAAATTTTTGTGTTAAATAAGTAGTTTTTGTATCTTTTAAAAGATCTTTACGGGGATTGAGAGACTCAGTTGCCTAATTCCGTGTGATTTTTCTTTAAATGATGGTCATTAATAACGAAATTTTGGTGTTAAATAAGTAGTTATTGTAACTTTTAAAGGAGCTTTGCGGGGATTGAGAGACTCAGTAGCCAAATTCAGTGTGATTTTTCTTTAATTGGTGGTAATTAAAAACGAAATTGTTTTTTTAATTAAGTAGTTTTGTATCTTTTAAAATAGCTTTAAGAGGTTTGAGAGACTCAGTTGCCTCATTCCGTGTGATTTTTATTTAATTTGTAGTCATTAAAAACGAAATTTTTGTGTTAAATAAGTAGTTTTTGTATCTTTTAAAAGAGCTTTACGGGGATTGAGAGACTCAGTTGCCCAATTCCTTTTTAATTGTCTAGAAGGTGTGCTATAGTTCATCGTTAAGAGGTTTTTTAATTATGTTATATTTTTAATTTTTATTGTGCTTGAATGTGATTGTGATACTCTGTTGACTAAGTCTATGTGTTTTTTACTTACTTGTTATTAATTAAAAAAGTCCTTGGTTTTTGAATTCATTAGTTTTTCATAATTTTAAAAGTTAGTGTATTTTGTTTTTTTTCTCTGTTGCGGGTTTCCTGGAGGTTTGTTTTTAGTTGGTGGTCGTTAAAAACTAACTTTTTGTGTTAAATAAGTAGTTTTTGCATCTTTTAAAAGAGCTTCACGGGGTTTGAGAGACTCAGTTGCCTAAGTCAATGTGGTTTTTCCTTACTTGGTAGTGATTAAAAACAAAATTTTCTTGTTAAATAAGTAGTTTTTGTATCTTTTAAAATATCTTTAATGGGTTTGAGAGACTCAGTTGCCTGATTCAGTGTGGTTTTTCTTTAGTTGGTGGTAATTAAAAACGAAATTTTTTTGTTAAATAAGTATTTTTTTTATATTTTAAAAGAGCTTTAATGGGTTTGAGAGACTCTGTAATGCACTATTTTTTCAGTAAAGACACTCAATATCCTAAAAGTGTTTAATTCAAACTTTTTTAAAACTTCGAAATTTTTCAACTTTATTTATTTTTTCTTTCTGTACATAACTTAAAATGTCAAAATATGCTTACAGTTCTAACAATTGCGCTCTGTGATTGGTCAGAGACACGATGTGACTTTCCCACTGGCATTCTATGACCGGTTATTGACAGCGCTCTGTGATTGGTCAGAGACATGATGTGACTTTCCCACTGGTATTCTATGACTGGTTATTGACACAACCTAATCTATTGCATGTATTAAATCAGTATTTTTTACGCAGTGGAACGATAAACACATAAGTCATATCTTTAAAAAAGTGAAGATGGAACATTTTAATAAAGTGTGTTTACATAACAAGGTTATTGTAGCATTGAATGCCGACAAAGAGAAATATTTAAACTTTGAAACAAGTACAGGTGGTAGCACTATTGGAAATGTATGCATGCATTGTCATGACAGTAAGGAATTAAATTTCTTTGGAATACCGAAAAAATTCAACTCTTATGTTGGTGGTTATGCGAGATTGAGATCTCCAGAGATGATTGCACTCAAAGAGAATGCCAACATAAAAATAATCATTGATGATAGAGGACAACTCCTTGCTACTGTTGCAGGTAACACATTACCTACTGATACATCCAATCGTCACCTTTCAGGTATTAGCATTCAACGAAAGATCAATAAAAGAAAGGCCTACTCTTCTACTAATATCGTAAACCATATCTTGTCTACGTGTCGAAACTGTTACCTGTGTAAAAATAATGTGATAATAGACAGTGAAATTCCCAGAAAAATAAAAGGGCATTGTCAGAAAATATCACGATGGAATATAAAGATGAATCGATGAAAAACAAAGCACCAGCAAACGTTACTGCCATTGGTCAAACAGTCATTGAACCAAATAATACCAAAGACGAAAAGCATATTGAGCCTTTTGATGAGACACCAGTAAAAATTTTGTATGACTCAAAATGGAATAATGATTATTCTACTGATTACGAACTAAGAGAAGACAATAGCTATAATATCAAGAGAGAACATGGTGAACTATTTTATGGAACAGATTCAAAATGTCCAAAGTTAATTGTTGATATTAATAATGTATCATAATATATTTATTGTATTAATATTCTACATAGCATTATTTCATTAAAAATATATTTTGCATTACATTGTTATGTGTTCATTATTTTTAGAGTAAGCTAGCATATCAAACGTTTAGAATGTCTAATAAAACGTCGGAGATGTAAGAAAAGGAATTTGCATACATCTATTGTCAGACACATGGGGACAAATTTTTCTTGAATTCACCTCCTGGATAAATAAAAAGACATTTCATTCAAGAAATTATGACGAAACTCTAAGTAAGCTACAAACTCTGTCTTGAAGTTACCTCATGGATACACAATGCAGAAATTTCATTTAAGAAATTATCAAAAATTGTAAGTAAGTAGCAAATTCTTTCAAAAATATGTTAATATGTTTAAGCAATAAATATCTTTAAGCTTAACCCGTCTTTATTCTTTAGAATAGTTTTATTCATTTCATTAAATTATGAAGAAATTGTAAGTAAGTAACAATAGCTTTCTTGAATTCGCTTCCTGGACACAATACAGATATTTAATTCAAGAAATAATAATAAAATCGCAAGTAAGTAATAAAGTCTTTATTATTTTACCCTATTGGATACACAATACTGAAATTTCATTCAAGAAATTATGAAGGAATTCTAAATAGTTAACACACTCATGTTACCTCATGGATACACAATGCAGAAATTTCATTTAAGAAATTATCAAAAATTTTAAGTAAGTAGCAAATTCTTCTTGAATTCGCCTCCTGGGTAAATAAAAAGACAGTTCATTAAAGAAATTATGAAAAAATTGTAAGTAAGTAGCAAATTTTTTCTTGAATTCACCTGCTGAATAAACAAAAAGACATTTCGTTCGAGAAATTATGACAAAATTCCAAGTAAGTAACAAACTCTTTATTGTTTTCATGACTTAGATACACGTTGTAGAAATTTAATTCAAGAAATTATGAAAAATTTCAGTAAGTAGCAATTTCTTTCTTGAAGTCAACTCTTGATACATAATACGGAAATTTCATTTAAGAAATTATGAAAAAAAACAATTTCTTTCTTGAAGTCAACTCTTGGATACACAATACAGAAATTTCATTCAAGAAATTATGAAAATATTTGTAAGTAAGTAACAAACTCTTTTGTTTTCACCTCTTGGATATACAGTACAGATAATTCATTCAATAAATTATTAAAAAATATAAAGTAAGTAACTTTTTTTTTCTCTGTATAAAACTCTCAGTACAATGATAGAAACGAGTAGTCCAAAAAATAAATTACCTGAGGAGAATAATTCAATGTATGCAAATAGGACTGTCTCTACGTACAAAATTGGATACAGACTGCGGACAGAACCGTAAATAATACCTTTAAAAATCTCAAAGTTGTAGACCAAAGATTCTATTAATTATGAAAAATTATCATTAAGTAACAATTTCTTTCTTGAAGTCATCTCTTGGATACACACTGCGTAAATCTCATTCAAGAAATTATGAAAATATTTGTAAGTAAGTAACAAACTCTTTATTGATTTCACCTCTTGGATATACAATACAGATACTACATTCAAGAAATCATGAAAAAATCGCAAGTAAGTAACTTTTTTCTCTTTATCACAAACAAGTTTCACTTAGCTAAATGATGTAGAAATTTAATTCAAGAAATTATTGAAAAATTCTCAGTAAGTAACAATTTCTTTCTTGAAGTCAACTCTTGGATACGCAATACGGAAATTTGATTCAAGAAATTATGAAAAAATTGTAACTAAGTAGCAAATTTTCTTGAATTTACCTGCTGGACAAACAAAAAAGACATTTCGTTCAAGAAATTATGACAAAATTCTAAGTAAGTAACAAACTTTATTGTTTTCACGAGTTAGATATACGACCTAGAAATTTAATTCAAGAAATTATGAAAAAATTCTCAGTCTAAGTAGCAAATTTTCTTGAATTCACCTGTTGGATAAAAAAAAAAAAAAAAAAAAAAAAATACATTTCGTTCAATAAATTATGAAAAAATTATAATTAAGAAAAAAAATTTATTTTTTTAAAGCTTTATATATACGATGTATAAATTAAATTAATTAAATTATTAAAAAAATTATCAGTAAGTAACCATTTCTTTCTTGAAGTTAACTCTTGGATACACAATACGGAAATTTCATTCAAGAAATTATGAAAATATTTGTAAGTAAGTAACAAACTCTTTATTAATTTCACCTCTTGGATATACAGTACAGATATTTCATTCAAGAAATTATGAAAAATCGCAAGTAAGTAGCTTTTTTTTCTTTATCACAAACAATTTTCACTTAGCTACATGATGTGGGAAATTTAATTCAAGAAATTATGAAAAATTTTCAGTAAGTAACAATTTCTTTCTTGAAGTCAACTCTTGGATACACACAATACGGAAATTTCATTCAAGAAATTATAAAAAATATTTGTAAGTAAGTAACAAGCTTTTTATTGATTTCACCTCTTGAATATACAGTACAGATACTTCATTCAAGAAACGTGATTAAACACGTTTTGAAACTACATGCTATTTGTATGCCTTTCTTGGCATCTTTCCAAACGAACAGGATTCCCACTGGTTCCTACACATTGCAAAAAGTGAGCAGTACGAAACTCCACGTTTTCAACCAGACTGGTTTTTTAGGGACCAATAAGGAGAGATATGCAAATTCGACATAGCTTTTTTTCATTTTTAAGGTTCATTTAGACGAAGGTACGGGGGCGCACGAAACGTCGTCTAAATGAACCTTAAAAAAATGAAATAAAGCTATGTCGAATTTGCATATATCTCCTTATTTGCCCTTAAAAAACCAGTCTGGTTGAAAAAGTGGAGTTTTCGTACTGCTCACTTTTTTGCACTGTGTAGGAACCCGTGGGGAATCCCTGTTCGTTTGGAAAGGTGCCAAGGAAAGGCATACAAATATCATGTAGTTTCAAAACGTGTTTAATCACGTTTCTTGAATGAAGTATCTGTACTGTATATTCAAGAGGTGAAATCAATAAAGAGCTTGTTACTTACTTACAAATATTTTTTATAATTTCTTGAATGAAATTTCCGTATTGTGTGTATCCAAGAGTTGACTTCAAGAAAGAAATTGTTACTTACTGAAAATTTTTTCATAATTTCTTGAATTAAATTTTCCACATCGTGTAGATAAGTGAAAATTGTTTGTGATAAAGAAAAAAAAAGCTAATTAATTGAGATTTTTTCATAATTTCTTGAATGAAGTATCTGCACTGTATATCCAAGAGGTGAAATTAATAAAGAGTTTGTTACTTACTTACAAATATTTTCATAATTTATTGAATGAAATTTCCGTATTGTGTATCCAAGAGTTAACTTCAAGAAATAAATGGTTAATTAATTATAATTTTTTTAATAATTTAATTAATTTAATTTATAAATATTTTTAAAAAATCTTTAAAAAAATAAATTTTTTTTATTAATTTTTATTTTTTAGAAATTTATTTACATAAATTTATTTTTTGTTCCTTTTTTTTTGTTTATAAAAAAGGTTAATAAAATAAATGATTTTATAATTATAATTATAATTTTTTAATAATTTATTTAATTAAATTTATATTTATTATATATAAATCGTGAAAACAATAAAGAGTTTGTTACTTACTTAGAATTTTGTCATAATTTCTTGAACGAAATTTCTTTTTTTGTTTGTCCAGCAGGTAAATTCAAGAAAGAATTTGCTACTTAGTTACAATTTTTTCATAATTTCTTGAATCAAATTTCCGTATTGCGTATCCAAGAGTTCACTTCAAGAAAGAAATTGTTACTTACTGAGAATTTTTAAATAGTTTCTTGAATTAAATTTCTACATCATTTAGCTAAGTGAAAAGTGTTTGTGATAAAGAGAAAAAAAGTTACTTACTTGCGATTTTTTCACAATTTCTTGAATGAAGTATCTGTACTGTATATCCAAGAGGTGAAATCAATAAAGAGTTTGTTACTTACTTACAAATATTTTCATAATTTCTTGAATGAAATTTCCGCATTGTGTATCCAAGAGAAGACTTCAAGAAAGAAATTGTTACTTACTGAGAATTTTTTCATAATTTATTTAATAAAATTTATACATAGTGTATATAAGTAATTAAATTATTGAATGAAATTTACGTATTGCGTATCCATGAGTTTACTTCGAGAAAGAAAATGTTAATTACTGAGAATTTTTTTTCCTAAGTTCTTGAATTAAATTTATACATCGTGTAGCTAAGTTAAAATTGTTTTTGAGAAAGATAAAAAAATAGTTACTTACGTGCGATTTTTTAATAATTTCTTGAATGAAGTATCTGTACTGTATATTCATTAGTTGAAAACAAAAAGAGTTTGTTAATTACTTACAAATATTTTCATAATTTATTGAATTAAATTTCTGTATTGTGTATCCAAGAGTTGACTTCAAGAAAGAAATTGTTTTTTTTTAATAATTTATTAAATTAAATTTCTGTATTGTGTATCCAAGAGTTGACTTCAAGAAAGAAATTGCTACTTACTGAGAATTTTTTCATAATTTATTGAATTAAATTTCTACAACGTGTATCTAAGTCATGAAAACAATAAAGAGTTTGTTACTTACTTGGAATTTTGTCATAATTTCTCGAACGAAATGTCTTTTTGTTTATTCATCAGGTGAATTCAAGAAAGAATTTGCTACTTACTTACAATTTTTTCATAATTTCTTTAGTGAACTGTCTTTTTAATTTAAAAAGGAGGCGAATTCAAGAAAGAATTTGCTACTTACTTAAAATTTTTGATAATTTCTTAAATGAAATTTCTGCATTGTGTATCCATGAGGTAGCACGAGTGTGTTACCTATCTAGAATTCCTTCATAATTTCTTGAATGAAATTTCAGTATTGTGTATCCAATAGGGGAAAATAATAAAGACTTTATTACTTACTTGTGATTTTATTATTATTTCTTGAATTAAATATCTGTATTGTGTCCAGTAAGCGAATTCAAGAAAGCTATTGTTACTTACTTACAATTTCTTCATAATTTAATGAAATGAATAAAACTATTCTAAAGAATAAAGACGGGTTAGGCTTAAAGATATTTATTGCTTAAACGTATTAACATATTTTTGAAAGAATTTGCTACTTACTTACAATTTTTGATAATTTCTTAAATGAAATTTCTGCATTGTGTATCCATGAGGTAACTTCAAGACAGAGTTTGTAGCTTACTTAGAGTTTAGTCATAATTTCTTGAATGAAATGTCTTTTTTTTATTTATCCAGGAGGTGAATTCAAGAAAAAATTTGTCCCCATGTGTCTGACAATAGATGTATGCAAATTCCTTTTCTTACATCTCCGACGTTTTATTAGACATTCTAAACGTTTGATATGCTAGCTTACTCTAAAAATAATGAACACATAGCAATGTAATGCGAAATATATTTTTAATGAAATAATGCTATGTAGAATATTAATACAATAAATATATTATTATACATTATTAATATAAATGATTAAATTTGGAAATTTTTAATATGTTCAATAAAATATTTCACAATGTTCTCTCTTGATATTATAGCTATTGTCTTCTATTAGTTCGTAATCAGTAGAATAATCATTATTCCATTTTGAGTCATACACAATTTTTACTGGTGTCTCATCAACAGGCTCAATATGCTTTTCGTCTTTGGTATTATTTGTTTCAATGACTGTTTGACCAATGTCAGTAACGTTTGCTGGTGCTTTGTTTTTCATCGATTCATCTTTATATTCCATCGTGATATTTTCTGACAATGCCCTTTTTATTTTTCTGGCAATTTCACTGTCTATTATCACATTATTTTTACACAGGTAACAGTTTCGGCATGTAGACAAGATATGGTTTACGAGATTAGTAGAAGAGTAGGCCTTTCTTTTATTGATCTTCCGTTGAATGCTAATAGCTGACAGGTGACGATTGGATGTATCAGTAGGTAATGTGTTACCTGCAACAGTAGCAAGGAGTTGTCCTCTATCATCAATGATTATTTTTATGTTGGCATTCTCTTTGAGTGCAATCATCTCTGGAGATCTCAATCTCGCATAACCACCAACATAAGAGTTGAATTTTTTCGGTATTCCAAAGAAATTTAATTCCTTACTGTCATGACAATGCATGCATACATTTCCAATAGTGCTACCACCTGTACTTGTTTCAAAGTTTAAATATGTCTCTTTGTCGGCATTCAATTCTAAAATAACCCTGTTATGTAAACACACTGTATTAAAATGTCCCATCTTCACTTTTTTTTAAAATTTATGAATTATGTGTTTATCGTTCCACTGCGTAAAAAATAATGATTTAATAAATGCAATAGATTAGGTTGTGTCAATAACCAGTCATAGAATACCAGTGGCAAAGTCACATCGTGTCTCTGACCAATCACAGAGCGCTGTCAATAACCTGTCATAGAATGCCAGTGGGAAAGTCACATCGTGTCTCTGACCAATCACAGAGCGCAATTGTTAGAACTGTAAGCATATTTTGACATTTTAAGTTATGTACAGAAATAAAAAAATAAATAAATTTGAAATTTTTAGAATTTTTAAAATAGTTTTAATTAAACAATTTTAGTATATCTATTTTATTTACTTAAAAACTAATTAATTACAGAGTCTCTCAAATCACTTACAGCTATTTTAAATGATACAAAAACTACTTATTTAACACTATAATTTAGTTTTTATGGAACATCACGTAATCAAAAATAACACAGAAACCGGCAACTGAGTCTCTCAAACCCCTTAAAGCTCTTTTAAAAGATACAAAAACTACTTATTTAACACGAAAATTTAGTTTTTAATGACTAACAAGTAATGAAAAAACACACGGACTTAGGCAACTGAGTCTCTCAAACCCCGTAAAGCTCTTTTAAAAGATGCAAAAACTACTTATTTAACACAAAAATTTCGTTTTTAACGACCACCAAGTAAACAAAAACCTCACGGAAAATGGCAACTGAGTCTCTCAATCCCCGTAAAGCTCTTTTAAAAGATAGAAAAACTACTTATATAACACAAAAATTTCGTTTTTAATGACTACCAAGTAAGGAAAAACCACACGGAATTAGTCAACTGAGTCTCTCAAACCCCGTAAAGATCTTTTAAAAGATACAAAAACTACCTATTTAACAAAAAAATTTCGTTTTTAACGACCACCAAGTAAAGAAAAATCACACGGAATTTGGCAACTGTGTCTCTCAAACCCTGTACAGCTCTTTTAAAATATACAAAAACTACTTATGTAAAACACAAATTAATTTTTTAATGACTAAGACTAAAAGAAAAATCACACGTAATCTGTCAACTGTGTCTCACAATCCCCTTAACGCTCTTTTAAAAGATACAAAACTACATATTTAACACAAAAATTTCGTTTTTAATTAAAAACACGTAAATAAAAATCACACGGAATTAGGCTACTGAGTCTCTCAATCCCCGCAAAGCTCATTTAAAAGTTAAAAAAACTACTTATTTAACACAAAAATTTCGTTTTTAATGACCATCCAGTAAAGAAAAATCACACGGAATTAGGCTACTGAGTCTCTCAATCCCCGTCAAGATCTTTTTAAAGATACAAAAAATACTTATTTAACACAAAAATTTAGTTTTTAATGACAACCAAGTAAAGAAAAATCACACTGAATTATGCAACTGAGTCTCTCAATCCCCGTAAAGTTCTTTTAAAAGATAAAAAAACTACTTATTTAACACTATAATTTCATTTTTAATGACCATAAAGTAAAGAAAAATCACACAGAATTAGGCAACTGGGTCACTCAATCCCCGTAAAGCTCTTTTAAAAGATACAAAAAATACTTATTTAACATAAAAATTTCTTTTTTAATGACAATCAAGTAAAGAAAAATCACACGGAATTAGGCAACTGAGTCTCTCAATCCCCATAAAGATCTTTTAAAAGATACAAAAACTACATATTTAAAACAAAAATTTCGTTTTTAATGACCATCAAGTAAATAAAAATCACCCGGAATTATTCAACTGATTCTCTCAATCCCAGTAAAGCTCTTTTAAAAGATAAAAAAACTACTTATTTAACATAAAAATTTCGTTTTTAATGACCATCAAGTAAAGAAAAATCACACGGAATTAGGCAACTGAGTCTCTCAATCCCCATAAAGATCTTTTAAAGGATACAAAAACTACTTATTTAACACAAAAATTTCGTTTTTAATGACAATCAAGTAAACAAAAATCACTCGGAATTATGCAACTGAGTCTCTCAATCCCCGTAAATATCTATTAAAAGATACAAAAACTACTTATTTAACAAAAAAATTTAGTTTTTAATGAGCATCAAGTAAAGAAAAATCACACGGAATTAGGCACCTGAGTCTCTCAATCCCCGTAAAGATCTTTTAAAAGATACAAAAACTACTTATTTAACACAAAGAACCCCCATGTAACTGAACCCCTGTATAACTGAAACCCCTTTAAAACTTAACATCCTTGATAATTTTAATTACTTTTTATAAATCGGCATCAAAGGCACCAAGCCTCATAATAAAATGGTATTTTTAAAACCGGGAGCCCGATTTACGAAAAAAAAAAAAGGGCTCCCCCCCGGGGCCCGGAACCCCCCCTGGTAACTGACCCCGTTTAAAACCGACATCCCACCGTGCACCTGTCTAATTTGGACCAGAACCAGCGAGAACCTCCATAATATCATCCCTCCACCCACACGCCTACACATTTTACGCACTTTCTTGGTAATTGTAACCAATTGTTAACTAGGATATGTATTAAGATTAATTAACACAAGTAGCTTTCAATATAGTGATAGAAAACAATTCATTATATATTTAATTTTAAATTAAGCTATTGAATACTTTCTAGCAATGTCCCTTGTAAGCGTCTACGCAAATATCTTTTCGCAAATATCTTTTCGCAAAAAAAAATTCGCAAATCTCGTAAACTAAATAAGTAATTACCCTTTTCAAATGCATTACTCGTTCTATTAATGAAACCCATTAAACGAATAGCCAAGTTTTAAAAAAAAAACCTGCGAGTAAGATAAACTATTAATTAAACCATATTTAACATAAAAAAAAAAAACCGCAAAAAATGGCTGGGTTCAAATATGATTTACGCGTGCAGTGTATAAACATGGGCTTATAACCCAAAATAACTTGACCTTTTAAATTGCGTCGTTCCTCTTGGCAAATAGTGTGTTGACCTGTAACTACTAGAAAAACCTGTTTGTACGGGGGCCCCATAGAACTGCATAGATCTATTCTACTAATCACTTGGATATCTCAGTCCAAGTTTGCGAAATGAAAAAAAGTATAGCGGATTTTCAATTTACAAACATTTGTAAGAATTTTCCAGAAGGGTGCAATGCAGAGTATATGGGGGAGAGCAACAGTGTTGTACACCGTTGCAAATAACGGCAATTGAAACGAAGCTTAGTAGAGACTATGGAAGCATAGGAAGCTGATATTCGGCGTTTGATGACTTCTGTTAGGAGATGACGAGTATGAAAAATGTTATTTATGTTGAGAATAGCAAGATAAACGATAGGGTCAAACGGGCAGATTTTTGAATTCCCTAGTACGTGGAAGGGGGCCTTTCAAGTTAAAAAGCACGACGTCTGACTTTGCAGCAATATCCAAGATCAGCTTTTACATATTCTGCTTGCAGTTCTTGGAAAGTTTCGTAAATGTTGTCCAAAGTTCGGCTAATGTTAAAAATGTCATCAGTATAAGTAACTAAGGAGATATTGAGGCCCAAGAGAACGCATGACATCTCACTCTGGCTCTGAGCTTCGAGGACATAATTATTGAAATAACAAGGTGAGGCAACTGCACCTTGCCTGGCTCCTCTCTCAACTGGCATAGTTCTATCTAGTGGCCTTGTCATTCCATCTTGCTTGAGAGGGATTTTGAAACAGACTCGTAGCTTATGATACATATCTCTTTGAGATCTAATGATAGCCGGATTTACTCCTCTTTTAACGGTTCTTGGCGTTTACCCCCCGGAAAATACTCCGGATATAAAAAAAATAAGTTTTTCAACTGAAAGTAAGGAGCAACATCAAACCTTAAAACAAACAAAAATCATTACGTATACGAAAAGGGTTCCCTCCTCCTCAAGACCTAGCTCTTTACGCTAAAGCTTTTTTATGGAATTTTAAGGCAAAGCTTATTATTCTAATTAGACGGCCATTTTGTTTCAGGAATCGTTCTTAAAGAATTAGGACAGCAAGTCCAAACTTTAGCGTAAATAGCAAGGTCTTGTGGAAGGGGAGACTCCTTTCATATACGTAAGAATTTCTGTTCGTTTTAACTTTTGATGTTACTCCTTACTTTCAGTTGAAAAACCTGATTTTAAAAAATTACACGCCACTCACTCAAGTTTATGATGTTTAAAACTCCAGAACAAACTGGTTTCTTCGTTACTTTAGAAATAATTTTGGGCTATATATTTGCGCATTAGGGGGGGGGGGTATAAAGTACAGCGGGTCTACATGCAAAATGTGTTAGGTACAACTATTCTGCATATTATGAAGTAAGAATTGTTTTCTGACTTCAAACTGTCCAAATGCTTTACCCCCCCCCCATTGTGCGCGAATATATAGCCCAAATTGTATATTTGTTACTTGTATTTGTCTTATTTCACGCTAAACTGAACGAAACTAACGAAGAAACCGGTTTGTTCTCAAGTTTTACACAGTGGAAACTTGAGTGAGTGGTGTATAATACACAAGTACCAAAATTCCTTCCCCCTATTGATATAAAAAAAACAAACTCAATTAAAATTCTCAATTTTGGAAAGCATTGTTTTCCATGGGGTTGGGGGGAGGGGGTAATATCCCGGGGCATTTTCTGCGGGGGTATTTTTTCGGGGGGGGGGGCGGGGTAAACACCGGGGGGTAAATGCCAAACATCCTTTTAACAGCCCTTAAAACCAAAAGGGAGTGGATCAGGGAGTCAAAGGCGTGGCGAACATCATAACTCGCAAAGGCCAGCGAACTACCTGTAGAAGAAGCATCAAGCAGAGCATTAGCAACAACTGCAACAGTGTTTGTTCATCCAATGCCATGTTGAAAGACAAGTTGATGAGGAGGCGTGCAACATTTTTCTTCAAGCTCTTTTATAACCAGTAGCACCAAGGGTCCTGTGATAGATTAAAAAAAAAAAAAAAAGTTTTTTAAACTGAAAGTAAGAAGCGACATTAAAACTTAAACGAACAAAGATTATTCCGTATATGAAAGGGGCTGTCCCCTCCTCAACGCCTCGCTCTTTACACTAAAGTTTTTTATTTTTTTAAAAAATAAAGATGTGATACAGAATCAAACTTTGGCGTTGAGGAGGGGACAGCCTCTTTCATATACGGAATAACTCCTGTTCGTTTTAAGTTTTAATGTCGCTCCTTACTTTCAGTTTAAAAAACTTGTTTTTTTTATTTAATTTCTGATCGTTTTTTAGTTAATGCAGCTTTTATTTTGGCTCACCGTCATTGAATAAGTAAACAAAATTTGCACAAAAATTTTACTTTTCTTTTGCTAAATGGCTGTCTCTAAATTTGGTTCTGACGTAATTTACAAATTAACTTACGTAACAAACATCTATATTCGTATATTTTGCTTCTGGCAAAAAATACAAAGTTGCAGATTTTTGCAGATATGAGTTTGAAAACTATGTTATAGGGTTTTCTGATACGCTGAATCTGACGGTGTGATTTTCATTAAAATTATTTCCCTTTGAAAGAGGGGGGATGTTTCCCCCCTCTTTAAAAAAGCAGGTAAGTTTTCTCAGGCTCGTAGCCTTTGATGAGTAATACTACACTTAATAAAATTCATATATTTAGAATCAGCATTATAAGCCCATTCTTTTGATACATTTATTGACATCAAAGTTCCGTTTTTAAAAGTTTCGCTTACTATTGAGCCGTATCGCTTGTTTTTTTTTTATTGTTTTTTTTTATTACGTATATGTTATTACGTATATGATGGGGTTCTCTTCTTAGTCAATACCACGCTCTTTATGTTAAAAGTAAAAAAAAAATTAATTCACAAACCCCTGAATCACAAAGGCCGTTTAATTAGAATAGATAGCTCTTTTGAAAGTACTAAAAAAAACTGTAGCGTAAAGAGCGAGGTATTGACTTGGGGGAGAACCCCCTCATATACGTAATAATTTCTCTTCGTTTTAAGTTCTAATGTTGCTTCTTACTTTCAGTTGAAAAAACTTTCAGTTTTTTTTATTTAATTTCTGATCGTTTTTTAAATAATGATTGGAAATCCGGCGCCCCTTCATAGAAATGCCCCTTACCCCAAAGAAACATCCTCCACGGAAAGATTTTCCTGAGTAACCCCCTCCTCCAGCCCCCCTCCTTCCCCCCCCCCACCAGAAAAAAATTCTTCCTGAAAATGTCTGTATACTTCCCAATAACCAATACAATATGTAAGCATTGGGCAAAGTTCATAACTTGCAGCCCTTACCCTGGGAACTGTGGGGGATTAAGTCATCATAAAGATATATTTTTCAAATTTTTGACTATGCTAAACAAATTGGTTTTCTCACAATTTGAATTGGGTTACTCTGAGAAAAAAATTAGCCTGGGAAGGGGCCTAGTTGCCCTCCATTTTTTTGATCACTTAAAGAGGGCACTAGAACTTTTAATTTCCGTTCCATTGAGCCCTCTTACGATATTCTAGGACCACTGGGTCAATACGATTACCCCTGGGGAAAAGAAAAAAAAACAAACAAACAAACAAATAAACACGCACCCGTGATCTTTCTTCTGGGAAAAATGCAAAATTCCACATTTTTGTAGATAGGAGCTTGAAACCTCTACAGTAGGGTTCTCTGATACGCTGAATATGGTGGTGTGAATTTCATTGAGGTTCTATAGCTTTTAGGGGGTCGTTTCCCCTTTTTTCGAAAATCAGCCAAATTTTCTCAGGCGCGTAACTTTTGATGGGTAAGATTAAACTTGATAAAACTTATATATTTGAAATCAGAATTAAAATTTGATTATTTTGATGTTTCTATTGATACCAAAATTCCGTTTTTTAGAGTTTCGGTTACCATTGAGCCGGGTCGCTCCTTACTTACAGTTCGTTACCACGAACTGTTTGAAACAGTGTAAAGCCTTCCGCATTGTGGTTCCCTTCCACGTATTATATATGGTAATGTCAGATGACCTAACTATCAACATATCCGCTGATGTTTCCTTAAAGTGTTATCGAAAATATATTAAAACACCCGGAATAGAACCATATATATATTGGTGTGTTTAGCCCAGTAGTGGAGAGAGTCTAAATAATGTTTTGAATGAGACAAGTGTCTACTTCTGATTTTGATATGAACAAAGACCTTTATATATATATATATATAGAAATATATATATATATATATATATATATATATATATATATATATATATATATATATATATATATATATATATATATATATATATATTATATATGGACTTAAGTATCTTGCTCTGCAAAATGGTTTTGTGATTAAGATGTTTCATCATTAGTAGAGTAGACCTTTCAAATAGTAATTGAAAGTGACGGCGACCTTCAAGAAAAAGTGGGAAATGATTAACTTGTCTTGAATTTATTATAAAAAGATTCTCTACGGAAATGCATAAAAGAAACAAGCTAATAGAATCAAAGTACACTTCTTAGCACGGCAATATGGGCATATAGGGTAATAAAAAAAATCATGCCCTGGAGGTATCCCTGATAATAAGCTAAAAACAATAAGAACAATACTTTGATTAGCCAATTGAATAAATAATGAAAGAGTTGGATTGTTTGTTAGCAAATTATAATATTCTATTAAGATGTCATTTTTGATTCGGTTTAAATGTTTATAATATTAAAAAAAAATCTGAAAAAAAGTATCCTATCACAAGTATTTACAGTAACCACATTAAGCACCATGTATTCTAGCAATTTTAGGATTTCAATTACAGTTTGCAGACCTGCACAAACTTGTGACGCTATTATGTGAAGCTGCCTCCATAGTAATTCCAAACAAGAAGAATAATTTAACGTACCAAGGACATCAAATTAAAAATTTTTTTGTTTCTTGGACCCTTCTTAGGTCTAGTTTTGTCAGGAAATTGTGATTTCCTAAGATTTTCAAAATTTCGTAATTCAAAATTACGAAGGTTTTAGGCGCTACCTTTGTTTCGTCCGTGTTGATGCGTTGAACTATGAAAATGAATAATCACAATTAGTAAATTAAATTGAAAAGACTTTTCACCAGCAAATTCAAATATTTACAATATGTTGATTCCCGAAGACGACCACACCTTTAGAGGAAGACTGCACGTTCTTAAAGGAGCTTCCCGTAATTTTTTTAGCTTATGTTTTTGTTAATTTTTCACTCTCGTTTCTTTCTTTTTATAATCTGGCGCCCTTTATTACAAAAACTGCTCAACTGGATATGGATTTTTTTTCCTTAAAAATGGAATTCCTGATTTTTTAACTTTTATTATAAATACGATGATCTTTTAAGCACTTTCTTAACAAATTTAAACAATAAGACTTCATCTTCATTGTTCTTGGTGATTTATAGCATTGTTAAATCTAACCAGTCAAACGCATATTTAATACCAATAGCGTCAAAGATCAAACCGATGTTTCAAAAGTCAAAGATTAAATCCAAACAATTGTGGCATCCGAAATTTAATCTGAACCCAGAGTAATCACCTCGATGAACTCAAACCTTTGTCCTGATAATATAGATCAAATATTACAACGTTATTCACGTTGCGACCAGAAATTTCACCCAAAAAGATGGTTGGAACTTTTCATTTTCATTTGGCAGGCCAGTGGGCTGATATATTTCCCAAGTTCAGTTGGAACGGTCACTAGAAAACTAGCACAGATTAGCAGATGAGTGAGAGCCCTAATTAAACAAATAATAAAAAAAAAACAACCAGACAAAAACAGACGTTAAAAAAGCGTAAAAAAAAACTGGAGCAAAAATTAATTTTTATTCTATGAAACGTATTTTATCAAATTGCATAACTTAAAAATATATAAATGGGGTGTTTGTCAACTGTCAAACCCTTTTAAATGCCAGACCGGGGCGAATTGTACAGTCATTCTATTCACATTTTCACTAGTAATACCATCCAGGAGGCTATTGAGAACCTTAGATGGCCAGTGGGATGAATTGTGTCTTCATGCCAGTTGGAACAGTCACTAGCAAACGAAGAAAAAAAAAATACAGATAAATACAAGCCTTAATTCAACAAAATAAAATAGTAATTTATTGTTCTCTAAAAAAAAACAAATAAACGCAAAAATGGACAAAAAAGAAAAGTGGATAATCCATTAAATAAATATAAAATGTCAATCATTTTGTTTTTTATTCTAAGAATTCTATTTTATATATAGAAGTCGTGTAACTTAATAACTAAAAACTCTAAAACTTGAACTGAGCGTTAGTCAGGCCGTAATTAGTAATAGTTATCGAGTTTTGAATCGTAATGAAAACGAGAAGATGGTTAGAACCCATGGTAGGCTAGTGGAGCGAACTATCTCATAAGGTCAGTTGGGAAGGCTATTAAAAAACAAAAAAGACTTGAGGGTAAGTAAAAGCCTTAATCCAACAAAGGAATATGACAGTTTGTTCTATTCAAAAAAGAAGAAGATGAAGAAGCAAAAAAACAGATAGAGACAGAATTTGAGCAGTCAATACTACTATTTCTAACTTCTCACTGCAGCACCAAGCCGCATGAGACTAACGCGGAAACGTAAGTTCCACCTCCATTCCAATTCATTCAAAGCCTCCGTCTTTACACCCTCCCAAGAAGTTCCAATTTCCCTTAAATCTTTCCTTACGAAATCCTCCCACTTGATTCGGGGAAGATCAGGATTTTATTCGGGCTTAGATGATTAGCCGAAGAGGACGATCTTCGGCAATCTCTCATCCTCCATCCTCAGAACGTGTTCTAGCTATCTAAGCCCTTCTCTCATTGAAGACCGAGAAAATGGGATTGAATCACATTTTTTGCATATCTTATTGATTAAGTTACAGTCAGTCAGTAGGGTACCCAAAACAATCCGTACGCAATTTTATTGGAAAACCTCTAGCAGCCTGAGTCATACTTGATCAATCACAGTAGCTTCCAATATTCTAATCTTGGTTTGCAAGCTTATCTTCTTGGCCTTTAAAAGTTTTTTTCAACTTTTAAAAACACCCTAGGCCTTGGTATTCTACTTTTAACATTTTCACTGAACCCACCGTCTTTACTAACAATACTACCTAGGTAAGTGAAACTATTCACTTGATTGATCTTTTCGCTAAAGAATTGCTAACAACATCACATTTTCACCTTCACATATTCCAAGTCTTAACGACTCACTCATCTTAATATTAATTTTCAAACCTGTTCTTGCACCCCGAACTCTCAAAATCTTTAAAAACTGATTTATTTTGTTTACATAACTTATCTGTGTAAATGGGGATAGAACAAAACCCTGCTTTACTCCCAAATTAATGTAAAACCAGCTACTAACCTCCTTTCCTACCTTACCCGCACTAATGTTATTCTCGTATATATTACTAATCACCTTAACATATGTAGGCTATCTGGTATGCCCTACAAAGGATAGAACCTTCGCTAAAGCTCTTCTTTTGGCTGAATCAAAAACTTGCTCTTAATCTATAAAACTGAGCACAAAATGGGTTTGATAACTCAGGTACTTCTCAATTATTAATCTAAGACTGAAAATTTGGTTGCCGTATCTTTTCTCCTTCCTATAACCTCAATGCATTTCTCCTAAGTATTTATCAACACATCTCTCAGTCTAAAAAGTATCATCATATTAAGTAATCGGCTTCCTACAAAAGCCATGCCATTGCCTCTATAATTACTACACTCACTCTTATCACCTTTCTTGCAGAGAGTTTTATTAAAGTTTTCCCAAAAACGCCAGGTACTAGCCCTTTTTCCAAAATCATATTCATAATCTTCAGTAGCTCATCTCAAATTTCACAACCATCATATTTAAAAAACTCTTTTACCACGCTAACAGCATCTGGGGCCTTATTTTTTATCGTTTTAATGCTGTTCCTAATTCTTCCTCACAAAATAAATCTTCATTCACTTCCAAACTGCCATAAACTTTTTTATTCGTTTCTATATCTTTTCCTGTAACTCTATCATGTTTTAGTACATTCTTAAAATGCTAAGCCTATCGCTCTTTAACTCTTTTTTTTTCCACGAATTATAGTTTACAAAGTTTTATAACTTAATAAGTATAAGTCAAAGCTTATTTTGGCCTGGTGTCAAGCGGGGGCGTAATTTGCTAATGGGCTGGGGTAGGGGGGAAACGCCCTAACCTGACTTCAGTTTGCGCCCCTCCTCAGAACCCATTTTGCCCCCCCCTCCCCAGCTGAAATTTAGTTTCTTCCAAAATCTTGTCAAACTAAGATAAACCTGCATAATTCCAGCATCAACAGAAACATATCAGTTTTTTTAGTACATATTTACCTTTATACTACTTTTATCAGAGGCAACGCTATAGCGTTGCCCACAGTAAAGGCCATACCGCTCCAATGTTTTGTTATTATTTATTGTTATATTTTTCCCAGAGGTACTTCATATGTAAGGGGTTGTTGTATGAACTTTAAAGGGGGCTCATTCGATTGGAAATCGAGAGTTCTAGTGCCCTTTTTAAGGGTCAGAAGTGATTGGAAGGCAACTAACACCCCTTCCACGCCCACCATTTCCCCAAAGACATCCAATCAAAATTTTGAAATAGCCATTTTGTTCTACGTAGTTGATTTCCAGATATAAATTATGTTTTTTTAGGAGAGCACTCCACCCCACAGCCCTCAGAGTAACCCCCCTCTGACGCCCACCTTTTCCCCAAACATATCCAATCGAAATTCTGAGATAATCATTTTGTTCAACGTAGTTGAAAATTCAGGAAATTAGATTTTTGAGGATGACAATCTCCCCCTCACAGCCCTCAGGGCAAAGGTTGTAAGTTATACCCTGGGGGCAAATACAGTTTTTATAGAAAGCGTTGTCGTAGAAACTTCAAGAAGGGCTCATTTGATTGGAAATTTAAATGGCTAGTTCCCTTTTTGATAGTCGAAAGTGATTAGAAGGCAACTAACAACCCATTCACGCCCACCAATGAAAGACATCCAATGAAAATTGTCGAGATAGCCATTTTGTTCAACGTAGTTGAAAATCCTCGAAATTATATCTTTGAGCAGGACACTCCCCCTACAGTCTTCAGGGCAAGGGTTATAAGTCATGCTCTGGGGGTATATATGGTTCTTATGGAAGGAATGCTCGTATAAACTTCAAAGAGGGCCCATTTGATTGGAAATTGAAAGTTCTAGTTCACTTTTATAGCGTCAAAAGATATCGAACGGTACCCAGTCCCCCCCCCCCCACGCCCTTTTTCCTCAGATGCATCTGATAAAATTTTGAGAGAGTCATTTTATAAAAATAGTTAAATGATCACATAACAAAAACTCCGATGTTGACACAACCCACAAGGGCCCGGGGGCAGGCGTTGTAAGTTATGCCCTGGGGGCATATATGGTTCTTTTGGAAGGAATGCTCGTATAAACTTTGGAGAGGGCTCATTTGATTGGAAATCGAAAGTTTTAGTTCCCTTTTTATGTGTCAAAAGATATCGGAGGGTAACCAGCCCCCTCCCACGCCCTTTTTTCCCAAATCTATCCGACAAAAATTTGGAATAGCTATTTTGTTAAAAATAGTTCAAGGATCATATAAAGAAAAATCCGCTGTTAACACAACGCCCCAGGGTGTTGAGCCAAGCGTTGTAAGTTATGCCCTGTTGGCATATATGGTTCTTATGGAAAGGATGCTCGTATAAACTTCAAAGAGGGCTCTATTGATTGGAAATTGAAAGTTCTGGTTGACTTTATAAGAGTCAAAGGAGATTGAAGGGCACCTTGCCCCCCCCCCCCCCCTCCATGCCCTTTTTCGTCAAACCCATCCGATATGAACTTTGAGATAGCAATTTTTCAAAAATAGTTCAAAGACCATATAACGCAAACTCCGGGGTGACACAGCCCCCCTAGGGCCCGAAGGCAGGCGTTGTAAGTTATGTCCTCGGGGAATATATGGTTCTTGTGGAAGGAATATTCGTATAAACTTTGGAGAGGGCTCATTTGATTGAAAATTGAAAGTTCTAGTTCCTGTTTTGAGAGTCAAAAGAGATTGGAGGGATACTAGCCCCTCCCCCCTACACCACTTTTTCCCCAAATGCATCAAATTAAAATTTTGAGATAGCAATTTGTTACAAATTGTTCAAAAGTCAGATAACAAAAATTTAGGTGTCGACAAAACACCCCAGCGCCCGGGGGCAGGCGTTCTAAGTTTTGCCCTGGGGTACATATCGTTCTTATGGAAAGGATGATCGTATAAACTTCAAAAAGGGCTCTTTTGATTGGAAATTGAAAGTTCGATTTCACTTTTTAAGAGTCAAAAGGGATCCGAGGGCAACAAATCCCCCCCCCCTCACCATCTATTTACAAACCCATCTTATGAAAATTTTGATATAGACATTTTATTAAAAATAGTTCAAAGGTCGGATAAGAAAAACTTCGGTATCAATACAACCCCCCAGGACCCGAGAGAAGGCCTTCTAAGCTATGCCCTGAAGGCATGTATGGTTCTTATGAAAGGGATGCTCGTATAAGCTTCATAAAGGGCTCATTTGATTGGAAATTGAAAGTTAAAGTCCTCTTTTTAAGAGTCAAGAGATTTAAGGGCAACTAGCCCCCCTCCCCACGCCCTTTTTTGCCAAAACCTATCCGCTACAAATTTTGAGATTTTTAAAAATTGTTCAAAATTTAGATAATAAAAACTCTAATGTCAACATAATCCCCCAGGGCCCGGGGAGTAGGCATTATAAGTGTTGTCCTGGGGGCGTATATGGTTCTTATGAAAAGGATGCTCGTATAAACTTCAGAGAGGGCTCATTTGATTGGAAATTGAAAGTTCTAGTTCATTTTTAATAGTCAAAAGATACCCGAGGGCAACTAGCCTTCCCCCACACACCCTTTTTCACCAAACCCATCCGATAAAAATTTTAAAATAGCCATTTCATCAAAAATAGTTCAAAGTTCAGATAAGAAAAACTCCTGTGCCGACGCAACCCCTCAGGGCCCGGAGGCGGGCGTTATTACCAATACTCTGGGGGTTTATATAGTTCTTATGGAAGGGATTCTCGTATAAACTTCGGAGAGGGCTCATTTGATTGGAAATTGAAAGTTCTCATTCACTTTTTAAGAGTCAAATGAGGTCAGAGGGCAACTATTCCTCCCCTCCACGTCCTAAATGCATCAGATAAAAATTTCGAGATAGACATTTTGTTAAAAATAGTCCAAAGTTCAGATAACAAAAACAATATATGGTTTTTATGAAAGGGATGCTTTTATAAACTTCAGAAAGGGCTTATTTGATTTGAAATTAAAAGTTATAGTTCACCATCTCAGAGTCAAAAGAGATCGAAGGGCAACTAGCCCCCCCCCATGCCTTTTTCTTCCCCAGACCCATGTGATAAAAATTTTGAGGAAGTCATTTTGTTAAAAACAGTCTCAAACATCATATAATAAAACTTCGGGGTCGACAAAACCCCCAGGGCCCGGTGATAGGCGCTGTTAATTATGCCTTGGGTGCATGGTTCTTATAGAAGGGAAACTTCAGAGAGGGCTCATTTCATTGAAAATAGAAAGTTCTAGTTCACAATTAAAGAGTCAGAAAAACCCGAAGGGCAATTACGCCCCCCCCCCTACGCCCTTTTTCCCCTAACCCATCCGATAAAAATTTTGAGATAACCATTTTGTTAAAAATAGTTCAAACATCAGCAAATAAAAACTCCGAGGTGGACACAGACCCATTTTTTTACTTTGATATTGTTACTTTGATGCTAGTTTAGGTACTTTGATGAATAGTTGATTTTGAAAAAAAGTTTGATTTTGAAATAAGCTATTTTGAAAAACTTTGAAATTTTTTGCAATCAAAAACGAACAAAAATTAATTAAAAAAAACTCTCCGAAAAATAAGTTTTTTAAAGAAAAGTAAAGGTCATTTTGAATTTAAGATCAGCAGATACAAATACCTGTTAAAATTCAAACTCAAAACGACCAGAAATTACTATTAAAGAATAAATGAAACCCAAAATGAATAGAAATTAAATGAACAATCATAGCAAAAAAACATACAACAAGTAATAATATAAATGAATAAATAAATCTTAAACCGAGTAATTCTTTAATTGAATATGCAACTAAAGCTTAAAACAAAAAAAAATATTTTGCTATTGAAGTAGCCTATAAATGAAACTCAAAACGAGCAGAAATTAAATCAAGAATCAGTGTAAACAAACATGCAATGGATACCAATGTAAATGAATAAATAAATCTTAAAACGAGTGAAATTTAAGTTAAATATTTAAATCAAGCTTGAAACCAAAAAAAATATCACTACAAGCAGGAGTTTGGGTATCGCCTCCTTCTCTTACTGTAAGAGTCTAAAACCTGCTGCGTCATGACGCTTTACTGAAAACTAAATGTGTCTTGAACAGTCTTGGAAAGTATAAACAAAACCAAATTGAATATTTGATTTCTAATGATACTAATTGTTTAACGATCCATCAGTTCAAGATTTTATTTCACTGTAATTTTATTTTTATTTTCAACGCTGTAAGAACTGGAAAAGAAAATATTTGGAATATAATTCGTTTTCAGTGAAGCACCAATGACGCAGTAGTCTTTTGATTTTTACAGTTAAGGAAGAGGACAATTTTAGGAGTCTTGAACAATTTTAGATAGAACTAATAAATTAAACTGAATATTTGATCTATGATGATATTAACTGCCGAAAGCTCAAGTAGTATGTGCCCTTGGAAAATAAGTGGCGCTATACACGTTTGCTAGGGAGTCTGAAGTCCCTGAGCCCTGAGGTCAAGGTCACTGGGGAAAACCCAAAAATGTTTTTGTCAACAGAGACCTTGGGAAAACCCCTCGTTATATAACATGTTTTTGTGAACAATTTTGGGAAAACCTAATTAGTTTCTCAACAAGGGAAGATCTTCGGGAAAAATATACCTTCAATATGGAGTCACCACTGATGTAACAAGGGGAGAACCCAATTACTTAACTTGTTTGCTGGTTTTGGGAAAATCCAATTCACTTGGGCAATAGGTATTGTAATTGGATGAAATCGGAATTTTGAGGGAAACCCATGACTTTCTGAAACGTACATATAAGGTAAGAAATCATTGATAATATTATTATTAGTTTGACAATACTCGACTGGTGCAGAATAGTTAAGTGAATAAGTTATGTCTGAGAAAAGAAATTTGGATTTTAGTGATTCTGTAGAGAGGGTAAGTTTTTCTTTTTTTTTTTAGTATTCTTAGTGAATAGAAGTGGAAGAGAGATAGTCATTAAAATATATAATTTATAAATTTCATAGCTATTGAATTATCATGTAAATATCTAGTGGGGCATTATAATTTATAAACTAATATATATATATGTACTTCTTACCATTTTCGTAATAAATTGTTCAAAGTATATACTAAAATGAACAATCAAATCGTATTTCATGTTTTCACTTTTTAAAAAATATTCCTTCAATAAAAGTCTATTTTAACATGCTAACCTTTTGCATAATACTAAACGCCATATCTAGGGAAATTTAGCGGCTCGTAGCATAAAGACGTTAGTAATACGTTTTGAAGACTATGGGTGTTCAAAGGGTTACTTGAGACCAATATAAGATGGCGTATTTAACACTATTGAAAAGAAATGATAATTTTCTTTAAGACAAGGAGAGGGAAAGATTGAATAGAAATAATCAAGTATTTATTTTAAGAAAAGTAGTTATTTTATTTTATTGAATTTAATATTAGAAATAGAATTATAGTCATTTGAGTTAAAACTTAAGGGATATCAATGAGGGGGGGGGGGGCAAACTATTAGAAGTACTAGTCCCTAAAGACTATTACACGTACCTGAGTCTTGTGCAACACTATAGTAGGAGGGATGGAGGGGGATTTTTTTTAACTTCATTTAAATAACATGGAGCAAAACTCTAAATTATAACTATATAGATTTAAAATGGACTTCTTTATTTCGAAGAGACAAGAAAAATATTTTTTTTAGCTTTGTGTCCTACTCTGCTATAATAACTCAGCCTCAAGCCCACAAAATGTAAAATAAATAAGGAAAAGTAGTGAGGGTCCACGAGGCCCATAGGAGGCTGTTTTCTTTACTTATGCAAATATTTTCTTCAAGATTTCTTTATCCTCTCTCTCTCTCTTTCTTGTGTATGTTTGAACACAAGCCTCTAGAAATTAAAACTGAAACTGTTTTTTTTTCTCAGGATTGAAAAGACTATATATATATATATATATATATATATATATATATATATATATATATATATATATATATATATATATATATATATATATATATATATATATATATATATATATATATATATATATATATATATATATATATATATATTAGAACCATGTAGATTTAAAATGGACTTCCTTATTTCGAAGAGACAAAAAAATATTTTTTTTCTTAGCTTTGTGTCCTACTCTGCTATAATACCTCAAGCCCACAAAAATGTAAAATAAATAAGGAAAAGTAGGGAGGGTCCACGAGGTCCATAGGGGAATGTTTCTTTACTTATGCAAATATTGTCTTTAAGATTTCTTTATCCATCTCTCTCTCTCTCTTTCTTGTGTATATTTGAACACAAGCCTCTAGAAATTAAAACTGAGACTGTTTTTTTTCTCAAGATTGAAAAGACTATATTTGATTTTGCTATATTTTTTTCTAGACCGATGCCAAAAAGAAAAGAATTATTGAACTGAAAGAGGTTCCACGAGCAGTCAATCGGAGGGAAAATGAAGAGAATCGATCACCAGGACATGTTGATCCTTCTGTTATAGACAGTTTATTGAGACTGATTGAGACCATCCCTAGTCCTAGAATAGCAGAAGAACTCCCGATAAAAAACGTGGACTCTTCACAAGCTACGACCAGCTCTTCTATCAAAAATGTAAGATAAATTTAATTTATCCTCTCTTTCATGTGCGTGTTTGAACACAAGCCTCTTATTATACGTTTTTTTTTAAAAATAGGATTAGTAAAAAATATGATAACTGATATGATAAATATGATAACCTCCCTCCGTTCTTATACAAAAAAAAGCTACAAGAAACAATTGTTTGTTAGCATTCCATGACTTAGAAATTAAAAAATGAGACTGTTTTTTTCTCTCAGGATTAAAAAGACATTATATATTTGTGGCAAATAATTTGATTTTTCTATTATTTTCTAGACGGATACCAAGAAGAGGCGACCAAAAAAACCAAAACAGATAAGAATTGTTGAGTTGAAAGAGGTTCCACGTGCAGTCAATCGGAGGGAAAATGAAGAGAATCAATCACCAGGACATGTTGATCCTTCAGTTATAGACAGTTCATTGAGGCTGATTGAGACCATCCCTAGTCCTAGGACATCTATGTCACACGAAATACATTCAGTGGAAGACAAAGATGAAAGTCATGTTGTGGACACACTTTTGAATATAGTGGAAACCATCCCTAGTCCTCAGATGACAACAAACATGGACTCTCCACAAGCTATGATCAACTCTTCTAACGAAAACGTAAGAAAATTAAATTTATCCTCTCTCTCTTTCATGTGTATGTTTGAACATAAGCCTCTTATCATACTTTTGTTGCTTAAATAAGATTAGTAAAAATTGTATATAAAAAAAATTGGGGAGGGAAGAATGTGCGTGTGTGTATGATAAGCCCAAAACCCCCCTCCCCCAACATCTATATAAAAAAAATCGATTCTGAGAAAGAATTAATTTTATCCTATCCCTCTCTCTCTCTCTCTCTCTCTCTCTCTCTCAAATACAATTGTATAATGTGTGTGTGTGTGTATGTGTATTTGAAGAGACATCCAGTCAAAGGGAAAAAAACTAAATTTATTTCTTTTAGTTTCAGGGGAATTCGACAAAATGGACTACCTTCCATGGTTCGGAATTAGAAAGGATTCAAGAGAAATATCCCATTTCACAAGATATTAGTGAAGGTATGTCGCAAAATATTCCCCCTGATTTTCAGTTTACTATGGAAGAGCTTAATAAGCTTGTGGAAATTGTTGATAGTGATGTTTCTGGGGGTAATGTTAATACTATTAGTGATATGATCCCTATGCAAAATGGTGCAGGGTTTGAAAACACTGTCACGCCCCCAGAAAGAGTATTACGTGAATTTAGTCTGTTAGAATCTAATCTAGGTCACATTTAAACACACAGGGTAGTTTTTAATCTCCCCGAGGGGAGTTTAACTGATGGAGTTATCATTTTAATCAACCCTGTTGATACTCTCCATACTTACATCAAAAAAATTCGAGCACTTATTGATAGTCAAATGTAGAACTGGGGCGGAAGAGATGATCTTAAAGCTTCAATTAGTCAAAAAGTATATTTACAAAAAGGACAGTCAGCTAATATTTTTCATTTTTATTTTTCAGCCGGGAATCATACATTTGACCCTGGTTTAAATAACTTTGATGATAATTTATTCAATTGGGGAAATAAATTAATATCCAGTTTGGATACATTTAATGAGAAGGGTAGTGGGTCCATGATATTATTCATAGAGCATCTGGATCTGAAACTCAGTAAATTAAAAAAACAATTTTCTTTAAGAGGGGCGGGTGGACACCGACGAATAAAATGTCATCCAGATTTGTCGTCTACAAGGGGAGTTCAAATTTTAAGATTTCATGCAGGTTTGAAATGTTTTAAATATGCATTTTTAGCTGCTGCACATAAACCTCTTGCAGCGGAAGCTAGCTTGAAAAAACTGGACGAATTTGCACGAAATGGTGGAGGAAATTTCCCAAAAGTAAATTTTGATTGTTTGGAGGGCAAGTATCCGGTGTCCTTAAAAGAAATAATTATGTTTGAAACAGAAACACAAACTCGTGGGCGGGGGGGAGGGGGTCGACACTCTGAGACAGACCTGCTGGCTAGGGCGAAAAACCAAATGAAAAAAGAGTTTTGTATTCAGTTCGGACACCGGCAGTACATACTATAAAAAAATAGGTTTGGATCATATATGAGTCTGTCAACGATATATATTCATATGATCATTTTTTCCCCATTACTGCAGTTAGTAGATTGTTATCTCAGGGTGTTCACAAAGGGGGACGACATTACTGTCCCATGTGTCTTTCCCCATTTACAACTGAGAGAACATTCAACGATCATATAAAATATTGTAAAATTCCGAATCAAAGAGTAGAAATGCCGGCAGGAGACAAACCCATTTTACAATTTAAAAACTTTCAAAATTCCCTATTATAGAGTGAAAAGGTGGCTTTGGATTGTGAAGCAAGACGGCTGGATGTATCTGACTCATCAAAGCCAAATATAGTCAAAGAACATAAACTTTTAGCTGTGTCATATGCACATGCTCAGCGAGACCACAACAACAACAAAATAAAACTGGTAGAGTTTTTTGAGACTATGGGAGAGGAGGGAAACATGGAAAAAACACTTGTAGCATTAATCAAAACAGCAAATAAGTCGATATCAAGATTGCGTCATACCAATTATCCCATGTCACTAACAGATGAGGAAGAATGTAATCTAGAAATAGGATCAATTTGTTGGGTTTGTAGGGGTGCTCTTGCCCCAAAAGACGCTGTCCAGGATCATAATCATCTTATTGATGCTAATTCCACAGGGAGAAGTAACTTTCGGGGGTGGGCTCATAATAATTGTAATTTAAAAATTAAACAACAACTCTTTCTTCCGGTTTTTATCCACAAATCCAACTATAATCTGAAGTTCTTGCTATGAGCAATTACACAACTTCAAAGAAATGGATTTATAGAGGATGCCTGGGTGGAAGACAGCATTTCTTAAAGAATAATACCTGAGTCATCGGAAAAATTGCTTGTTTTAGAGTATATGTAGAAACATGTTGAAGACGGTGTTGAGTACACGAATAAAATTTACCTTTTAGATTCCTTCAGCTTTTTTCCAAAATCTCAGAGTGAATTGATTCAATTACAGAAAAACGATGACGGCTGCAACGCTTTCCCCCTTCTCAAACAAAAATTTCCAAATGCTTTATATGATTTGTTAACGGTCAAAGGTGTTTACACTTATGATCATTTTAATTCCATGTTGAGATTTGCCGAGGAGAAAATTCCCTCAATTGAATCGTTTTACGACAGTCTGCACAATGGTAGGAGTACCCCTGATGAATAAAACTTTGCCACAAAGGTGTGGGAAGAGGAAGGGTTCAAAAATGGATTTGAGTACTGCAAATTATATTTGGAGAGTTAGGTCCTAACTCTGTTGGGTATATTCTGTAAAAATACGGACCAAATTTATAAGGAATTTAATCTTGATCTAGGGTATTATTTTTCCAGTCCACATATGGTAATGGACCTCTTCCTTAAAATTAGTTGGGAAAAAATTTCACTCATCACCGACATTGATCAACACTTGTTTATCGAGAGATCAATGATGGGTAGCTAAGTTTTCCATGTTGATCGTATCTTGGAAACTGATCCAACTGAAGAGAAGCCGAGAAAAAAGTTGAATGTAGTTTTCCTTGATATAAATTCGCTATACCCCTTGGCTTTGACTCATTATGATCTACCTTGAGGTGACTATAAGTGGCTCAATGACCCTTCTGCCTCCAATTTTCCCAACATTGCCAGTGTTGTTGTTGAGGAGAATGGACCGGTGGGATGGTTTTTTGAAATTGATGGGGAGATACCAGTGGAGCTTCATGATACGGTAAAAGATTTTGTTTTTCCATGCATTAATAGATATGTGTCTAGGGACTCTTTGAGTTCTTACAATAGATCTTTGGTGGAGGAGGAGGGAATACATTGGTTACCTTCAAAACAAAAACTTATTGCCGATCTCCTGCCGAAAAAAATATTGTAGTCCACCACATAGCATTGAAATGGATGTGTAACAATGGTTTCGAAGTCACAAAGATCCATAGAGCCCTCCAATTCAGTCAAAAATTTTATTTGAAGACGTTTGTTGACACCTTGGTCAATAAACAGTCCCAAGCGAAAAACAAATGCCGTAAAAGAGATTTATAAAGTCATATAAAATTCGGCTTTTGGTAAGATGTGCGAAAGTGTTTGCAATAGGAGTTGTTGTGGCGTTGTAACCGATCCCGACCAATGTGCTCGAATTATTGCCGATCCCAATTACACTTCCTTTAAAATCATTGTTCCAGACATGGTACTATTGAATAGAAAAAAAGAAACATAGTATTGAATGAAAATATTGCAGCAGGCAGTGCCATCTTGGAAATTTCAAAAAAATTCATGTTGGAATTCTACTACAATGTGGCTAGGACACAATGGCCGGGGAAGCAACAAGTAGAGGTCTGCTTCGGGGATACAGATTCTCTATTATTAAAAGTCAAAATAGAAAACCTGGCTGACGATTTGACTAAGGGTTAAATCATTAGTTCTCGAATTGACAATACAAGCTGAGTTTGAGGAGTCCGTCCAGAACTGGTCAAAATTCAAGCTCAATACCAACTTTATTTTAAGAGTAAAAACCAGAGAGTATCATGATTTCTCAGGGTATATTTGTAAGTCCAAAGGTGTACTTTATACTGACACACACCGAGGAAATCAAAAAACGTTGCAAGGGAGTTCCCACGCACTATGTGGAAAAGAATTTCGACATGGGCGTCTATAGAAATTGTATTGTTGAAAATACAATTCCACGAGCAAAACTGTTGGCAATTCGCTCGTTAAAATATAAAAATTTTACTGTAAATGTTGAAAAGATTGCCATGAGTACGAATTCTGACAAGGTTTATATTTGTAGAGATGGTGTAAGTACCCTTCCCCTTGGACACTACATAACATCCGACCGAGACGAGTGTGTTCATCATAGGGAAAGTCTCGGTGTGAGTAAACTTATTTAAAAAAAACCTAAAACCTTGGGGGGGGGGGGACTCGTGGCCCACGTCCGAAGGGGGGGGGAGGGGGCCTTCGGCCGCCCGGCCGGCTGCCAGCGAGGGGGGGGGGTGCTAGCATCTTTTAATGATTTATAGCAGATTTATATTTGTTTCCAGTGTTCTATTATTAAAAGTTTTTTTTAATGATTTAGAGCAGATTTATTTTTGTTTCCAGTGTTCTTTTATTAAAAGTTTTTATTTCTTTATATATATATATATGTACATACATTTACTAGTTTTCATTGTACAATGTAAAAAAAAAATTATTGTATTTCTTAATGTTTTGTATCGACTATTTAATATAGTAAACACTTTGATTTTACTTCAGTTGTTGTTGTTCATTGAATAGAGTTAGAAACACATAGATTATGTATCAGTTTATAACACCTTTCAGAGCTTTTCTCTGTGGGCCATCAATGAGTTCGAAAACAACACTTTTGATGAAAATAATTCAGAATCGAGGTGAAATGTTGGCAGCAGGAGATGTTGGCAGCAGGAAATGTTGGCATCATCAAACTACCATAAAAATATATATACTACTGCCATAGTGTTTAGGAGCAATCGTGTGATAGAATAAAGACTATTGAGCCTCAAATTAAAGTTATCAAGGGATCGGACGTTGAGGTCAAATTAGTTGAACCAAATTCTTGGCGTATTATTGATGATTTAGCCGAATCAATAGAGCATTGGTCTGAGGAGATAATCCAATTGTTCACAGTGCGTTCTCATCATGAAAAAATTTCCGTCACCCTTGTTCTACACAATCTCTTTCATCAGAGTAAATGTATGCAAACTCTTGCATTGAACTGTACTCATTACATTGTGTACAAAGTTGGTCGTGACTCAAGCTCCCTCATAACATTAAACAAACAAATTTATATGGGTCAACCAAAATTCTTGTTGTCAGCTTACAATCAGGCTACAAGTAAACCATATGGGTACATTGTAATTGACCTTAATCAAAACACACCTGAAGAACTACGTGTTATTAGTAATATATTTGATCGTGAGATAACAGGATATCTGCCGGTGAGTGATAGAAAAAGATATTAGTTGAAACTATGACACTGAAGAAGTTACATCACAATAGACATTTGTTCTCTGTTTTGAGTAGTTCAAAACCACGGCTTAGGAAAGTCATATTGAACAATATAGATCGAGAGTTGATTAAACTCATTTCCGAGCTGTGTTTAAATTTAACTGCAGGCAATGTTCAACTACCAGATGCTATTAAGATGCAGACTAGACAACATCAATCCTTTTTTCGTGCACTGTCCAAGAGGAAGACCAGTCAAAAACAGAAAAGAAAACATTTAGTTCAGGCAGGGGAAGGTTTTTTCACAGTTTTATTGCCAATTATTGCCGGTCTTGTTAGCAATCTTCTTCTTTCTCCGTCTCAATCGTAACTCTATTGCATAAAAAAAATGGCGAAACCCAATAAATTGACTGCAATTGATGAAGCTCTATCTCCACTGCAAACTTTTGAGGGTAATCTCACAGATTTCCTTAATGATAATAGCGTACCTGATGATCAGAACCTTTTAATTTTTCAAACAGCACTTCGTCTTGCTGACAAGCAGAACCCCTATCAAATTAAACCTATTAGTGTTGTGAATGTTGCAGATAAGACACAAGAGGCGAATATTACACAATTAACACTACTCCTGAAACTCGAAGACCACATATCAAGAATAATACATATATGACCAGTTTTCTAAAGAAAATAGGGCAAAAGATTGTTAAACTATTTGAATAGAAGCAGTGATATTAAAATTGATGACCATTAAATCTCAAGGTAGATATGAAGTTGGTCTCATCGATTGTATTATCAAGAATACATACGATGTTTTAAGAAAAGAGATGTCATATGATATTAAAATACGACCGTTTGAATTTGGCGATGAGGGTGCAATGGCAACTTTTGACTCTAATGAGTACGCTATTGCTAACATCCCCTACAGGGAATACAATAACATGCATGAGCTGTGTCGAGTTATAAACAAAAAAATTGCAAGTCGAAAAAAAGGTGGTTTCACTTTCAATTACTTGACGGAAAAAATGAAAATTTATGTTACCAATTCATTTGAGAATTAAACAATTTTCCTCAATGAAAATGTACGTGAGTTTCTTCGTTTTAAAAATAATATTATTAAGACAGAAAATTTTAGTGGCAGTGAGCTTGTTGTCTATGCAGACTGTGCACCCAGCTTCTCCCCGAACAGTTGTATACTCATCTACAGTTCGTTTGTGGAATCCTCCAGAGTTGGCAATTCCAATGTCCCCATTTTACGTGTTCTAGAAAGAAAAAGTACAGAAAATAATGTACATCACTATAATATAAGACACCTCCAGTATGTTCCTGTAAATACTTTATATTTGGAACTCTGTCAGTTAACACTAAGAACTGAACTCAGTGATCTTTTAGCTGTAACAAAGGTCTTTTGTGTAATTACATGTCATTTTTGACATGTTATTCAAAATAAATAGTAGAAGAATCCCATTTGTTTGTCCTGACATTAATTGTTATGCTGCTGCTCTCAGTCCTCATCAAATAGGTCATGGATTGGACTACTACAATGGGCGTACTACAATGTCTGGCTATGGTCTTGGTAGTTGGTTTTCTAGGCTATTTTGTTCTGCACTACCCATTGCCAAGAAATATATTGTTCCAGCTGCAACAAATTTTGCTGGCTCAACACTACAAGACTGGAGTGTGAGTAAGAATTTCAAGGATAGTCTTAAGGAAAATCTGTTGCTGTTGAGCTGTTGGCGAACAATTAAAATCTCAACAAAATGGTAAAGGTTAAAAAAGGATGCGTGGTAGTCATTCACTCATCAGTCTCCCTCCAGGTGAGAAGCGTAAGCCATCAACAACAACAATTTTGAAAAGAAAAAGTATCAAGAAAAAGAAGAAGAAAAAAAGATTGTTAGATCAAAACAAGATTTTTTCTCATAAGATGACTTATCTCCCTCATAAAGAATCACAACCATCGATTACTTCATCATTAAAACTATTCAATGCTGAAAATGTTGATGTCTGTGTCAAACATGGTTACTATGAACAATTTCAACCTCAGCAACCCCTCTCGGAAAATATAAACTTTCAAATATTTTCCAATGAAGATCATTTCATTGATTTATCGTCCACATTTATTGATTTAAATGTTGTGGTGAAGAAAAAATCCGACAATCAAACTCCTATTGCTGCTGACGGTCTATCCTATGAAAACTGTTTTCTACACAACTGGTTCAGACAAATCAATGTGTACATTAATGGAACATTGGTGAGCACTAGCAATAATTTGTCAAACTATGCAAGCTATATACAATTTATGTTGATGACACCGAAATCATACAAGGAATTGAGAGGTCATGCAATAGGTTATGAATATAGATTAAATGTTGACACTGATGGTAAGCTGACTACAGCAGTGACCAAGGAGTATCATTTGGTTGGTAAATTAAATCATGAAATATTTAATATTTCCCAATGGTTACCACCCAACGTTAAGATTGACATAAAGTTACAATTTGCTCCAGGTAATTTCATTTTGAGAAAAACAATTGCTGAAGCACCTGATGCAACGGTCAATCTCACTTCAGCAGTACTTCATGTGCGAAAACAACAGGTCATGAGCTCTGTTGCATTGGCAGTGGAAAAACTGAGAGCCAACGGTAACAATATCAAACTGCTCGTTCCTCATACAGTTACCAATCAACGTCACATTGCTACAGGTTCTCGGAGTTATACTGATTTGTCATTTATCAGTAGAGAAATCCCCTCGAAACTCCCATTGGCTTTTGTAAAGAGTGCTAGCGCCGTTGGGTCCTGGACCACATCCCCTCATGATTTTAATTTTTTGGTTCGTCCAGTCTTGTGTGCAAAGTGAATGGAGTTCCAAAGTGAATGGAGTACAATTTATCATTTGATAACAAATCCGACAGAACTCTCTATGAATTGACAATGCAATCACTAGATCATGATTCAAAGCTATTTGAAAATGGAATAATTGATTCAATGTTTTCAAAAACTCATGGTGTAATTGCTGTAGACTTGTCTGGCACCCAGAATTTTATTGTTTTTAGAACAGGGAATGGACGTTTTGAGTGCACATTCACTGTAGCCTTGATTGAAAACATTACGTTCATATCGCTATGTCAATTTGAAACCTATTGGGAGATCACTCACGATGGTAGTGTTCTACTGGACTTGGCACCATGAACACTAATCAAATAATTGATGTATTTAACTTGGATCCAGTCATGTCCAATTAAAAATCCTATTGTCTACCCTTGGATTTCTTTGACAAAACTCAAGGTGGTATTCATACCATTATCATTGTTAATAGCAGTCCATCAAATATAAGAAATACTGGACACTGGTTGTGCATCTCTCAAACAACAAAAACTATTGAATTTTTTAATCCTCTCGGATTCCCATATACATTCTATGGTGTCCATATTAAAACCTATATTGAAAGCAGCGGGAAACCCATTATTAAAAACCGGAAGAGAGTGCAGGATCTATCAACTAAAAGCCGTGGTTTTCATGCACTATTATATTTCGTTTTCAGATGTCGTGGCTATACTTACAAGCAGTTTCTCAAAATTTACGTAGACAATCCACGTCTGAACGACTTTGTGGTGGAAGATATGCTCTAAGAATTGTATAATATTGGTTTTAGTCCCCTACGAGTAAAGTGTTTTAAAAATGAATGTAAATTTATTTATTAATAAAACATGTATATACATAAAAAAAAATGTTTTTTTTTGTTTAGATTTCTTCTTCTTCTACATGTTGATGATCATCATTGTCGAAGACAACTAGTGGTAGTAGATCATTTACATTCACTTTGTATTGATCAAGTAGGGAAAAGTCAGGATCGCATTTAGTACAATACGATGTAGTTTCACTCTTATCGTATCTGTTTGTGCAGTCAATGATACTTTTATAACTTATATTGCAAAATTCACGTGTTTCAATTTTTGTTCTTGATGCAATGTCACAGACAGAATTCTCAAATGAAAAATCACTCTCCGTAACTGCTAAATAAAAATCCGTAGGTTTATAATCATAACATCCAGTATCTTCACAACGATGTCGTAGAAACCACACTCTTTTGATATTTTGACACTTGAAGCGTGGTCCAAATTCTTCTTCCCAATATAATTTAAATTCACGACGATAACAGTCTCTCAAGAATAGACTAAATGATCGTTTCGAATTTTTTCTAATCATACCAGGACAGGTATTTTCCCACTGATTACATTTATCATAGTGACAGTTTGAACATAGGAATCCTCTGACATGAGAATCGCAAACTTCTTCAAGGCATGAATTACAATCTTTAATTTTAATGGCATATCCTCGGTGAAGTTTGCATGGATTGCACAATCTATACTTTTCATCATATTCACTGACAGTAGTGCAATTCTCACAGGAAGACCAACTGCCCAATGTATATAAACATAGAGGACATGTGTAGTACATTTTCTTCACTATTGACACACAGACTGCAGATCACAAACTAATTAATCTCCTAGAAAGAGTGTTCTTCTTTCTTTTACTTTTAGTATTCGCTTCATATTTCCTAGAGATAGAATAGGAGGAGGAGGAGTAAATAGGTGACGTTACACTTTAAACATGTTTGAGTAGGATTTATTTCCCGTTCTATTCGCTTCATTGGAATGTGAGGTCTCATATTTTCCATACAAACTGTTACTATTTTTTTTTTTTTTGTTTTTTTTGGAAATCTATGTAATGTTCAAAAGAAAATCGACAATACTATTTTGTTTTATTTCAATTAGTATGTCAATAAATTGAGTGAATGCATTGGGACCACGATGTAAAAGCTTTATATAATAATCCAAGGTTGGAGAGTCTCGTTTCATGATGTCATCAACCATTCTTTGACTGAAGATTCTCCTCTGCACTGACAATTTCTTAAACCGGTCATTTAGATTTAAACATTTTTCCAAAGTGACAAGGTTTTGCATGATTGTTTCTTTCTCAAATACATTCATTTTTTTTACTGTTGATGTTTATACCGCTGAATACATACTAACTAACAAATATTGATGAAAGAAAATAGTCTGTTTTCAAACACTCTCTCATCACCTATTGGTTCTTCTGGAAAAGAGTATACAACTCTCAAAATGCTACTACAAAAAAAAAGAAAATGATCATCAATATATTTATTCAACAAATTTATATATATATATAAAACAATATTATGGCTTTTTCAATAAATGACTCAGTCCATTTTTCTCTATATGCTCAACAATTGCATTCAAACCTGCTTGTAAGGTAGATATATTCTTTATATTCACTTTGGCTGCAAAACATAACTGTTCATCCATCTTGAATCGACTCAGAGATATTACATATCTACTGAACATCTCATCACACTCGAAAGTTAATCTGCTCCCTGGTGCTATTTCTACTGCAACATTTGCCGCTCTTTTCATCACTTCATCACTATTCTCTTACTCCTGTCTCTTAATGTTCAGTACACCGAAATTACTCATTTTTTTAGTTCTCCAAAGAAAACAAAATAATATTCAGAATAAAACTATTAAGCGAACTATTACTCGGATCTATGGTACTAACTAACTCTTTCCCCCCGTATCAAGAGTATTTGCCAAGGCTTCGGGATTTTCCCCCAAATCCTGTTGACAAATCAGTTAAGTAACTAGGTTTTCCCTTGTTGAGAAACTAATTAAGTTTTCCCAAAATTGTTCACAAAAACATGTTATGTAATTAGGGTTTTTCCCAAGGTCTCTGTTGACAAAAATATTTCTGGGTTTTCCCCAGTGACTTTGACCTCAGGGCTCAGGGACTACGTACTACCTAGCAAATGGCATATAGGACCATGTATTTTCCAAAATCAAGAAAATGTAACTGTGACAAGGTAAAGCACAACAAAACACATTTCAACGAAAGAAATCCACAATGAACCTTGAAAAATCAAGAGATTGTAACTGTGAAACGGTAAACCACGACAAAACACTACTGAAATATTCCAACTCTTGATTTTTAACGAAAAAAATTCAAGATGAACTTTAAAAAATCAAGAGAATGTCACTGTGACAAGGTAAACCACGACAAAACACTACTGAAATATTCTAACTCTTGCATTTCACGAAAGAAATTAAAAATGAACTTTGAAAAATCAAGAGAATGTAACTGTGACAAGGTAAACCATGACAAAACACTATTGAAATACTCCATCACTTGCATTTCAACGAAATAAATCCAACATGAACTTTGAAAAATCAAGAAAACGTAATTATGACAAGGTAAACCACGACAAGACACTACTAAAATATTCCAACTCTTGCATTTCAATGCGTTTCAAGGAAAGAAATCCAAAATGTATCTTGAAAAACCAAGAGAGAGTTAACTGTGACAAGGTAAACCATGACAAAAACTACTGAAATATTCCAACTCTTGCATTTTACGAAAGAAATCCTAAATGAACTTTGAAAAATCAAGAGAATGTAACTGTGGCAAGGTAAACCATAAGAAAACACTACTGAAATATTCCAACTCTTGCATTCCAATGAAAGAAACCCAAAATGAACTTTGAAAAGTCAAGAGAATGTAACTGTGACAAGGTAAACCACAACAGCACACTACTGAAATATTCCAACTCTTGCATTTCAAGGAAAAGAATCCAAAATGAACTTTGAAAATCAAGAGAATGTAACTCTGACAATGTAAACCATGAAAAAACAGTACTAAAATATTCCAACTCTTGCATTTCAAAGAAAGAAATCCAAAATGAACTTTTAAAAATCTAGAGAATGAAGCTGTGACAAGGTAAACCATGAAAAGACAGTACTGAAATATTCCAATTCTTGCATTTAAATTTCACAGTTCATTTTGTATTTCTTTCGTTGAAATGCAAGAGTTGGATTATTTCAGTAGTGTTTTGTTGTGGTTTACAATATCACAGTTACATTCTCCTGATTTTTCAAAGTTCATTTTGAATTTCTTTCGTGAAATGCAAGAGTTGGAATATTTCAGTAGTGTTTTGTCGTGGTTTACTCTGTCAAAGTTACATTCTCTTGATTTTCCAAAGTTCATTTTGAATTTCTTTCGTGAAATGCAAGAGTTGGAATATTTCAGTAGTGTTTTGTCGTGGTTTACCTTGTCAGAGCTACATTCTCTTGATTTTTCAAAGTTCATTTTGGATTTCTATCATTGAAATGCATGAGTTGGAATATTTCAGTACTGTTTTGTCATGGTTTACCTTGTCACAGTTACATTCGCTTGATTTTTCAAAGTTCATTTTGGATTTCTTTCCTTGAAATGCAAGAGTTGGATTATTTCAGTGGTGTTTTGTCGTGGTTTACCATGTCACAGTTATATTCTCTTAAATTCTCAAAGTTCATTTTGAATTTCTTTAGTGAAATGCAAGAGTTGGAATATTTCAGTTTTGTCTTGTTGTGCTTTACCCTGTCACAGTTACAATCTCTTGATTTTTGAAAGTTAATTTTGGATTTCTTTCGTTTAAATGCAAGAGTTGGAACATTTCAGTAGTGTTTTGTTGTGCTTTACCTTGTCACAGTTTCATTCTCTTGATTTTTCAATGTCCATTTTGAATTTATTTCTTGAAATGCAAGAGTTGGAATATTTCAGTAGTGATTTGTCGTGGTTTACCATTTCACAGTTACATTCTCTTGATTTTTCAAAGTTCATTTTGAATTGTTTTCGTGAAATGCAAGAGTTGGAATATTTCAGTAGTGTTTTGTCGTGGTTTACCTTGTCACAGTTACATTCTCTTGATTTTTCAAAGTTCAATTTGAATTTCTTTAGTGAAATACAAGATTTGGAATATTTAAGTAGTGTTTTGTCGTAGTTTACCTTGTCACAGTGACATTCTCTTGATTTTTCAAAGTTCATCTTGGATTCCTTTCGTTGAAATGCAAGAGTTGGAATATTTCAGTAGTGTTTTGTTATGGTTTTACCTTGTCACAGTTACATTCTCTTGATTTTTCAAAGTTCATTTTGGATTTCTTTCCTTGAAATTAAAGAGTTGGAATATTTCAGTAGTGTTTTGTCATGGTTTCCCTTGTCACAGTTACGTTCTCTTGATTTTTCAAAGTTCATTTTGGATTTTTACATTCTCTTGATTTTTCAAATTTCATTTTGAATTTCTTTCGTGAAACGCAAGAGTTGAAATATATCAGTAGTGTATTGTCGTGGTTTACCTTGTCACATTTACATTCTCTTGATTTTTCAAACTTCAGTTTGGATTTCTTTCCTTGAAATGCATTGAAATGCAAGTGTTAGAATATTTCAGTAGTGTTTTGTCGTGGTTTACCTTGTCACACTTATATTCTCTTGATTTTTCGAAGTTCATTTTGGATTTCTTTCGTTGAAATGCAAGAGTTGGAATATTTCAGTAGGGTATTGTCGTGCTTTACCTTGTCAAACTTACATTCTCTTGACTTTTCAAAGTTCATTTTGAATTTCTCTCGTGAAATAAATGCAAGAGTTGGAATATTTCAGTATTGTTTTGTCATGGTTTACCTTGTCACAGTGACATTCTCTTGATTTTTCAAAAGTTCATCTTGAATTTCTTTCGTTGAAATGGAATATTTCAGTAGTGTTTTGTCGTGGTTTACCGTGTCACAGTTACACTCTCTTGATTTTTCAAAGTTCATTGTGGATTTCTTTCGTTGAAATGTATTTTGTTGTGCTTTACCTTGTCACAGTTACATTCTCTTGATTTTTTAAAGTTCATTTTGGATTTCTTTCATTGAAATGCATGAGTTGGAATATTTCTTTAGTATTTTGTCATGGTTTACCTTGTCACAGTTACATTCTCTTGATTTTTTAAAGTTCATTTTGGATTTTTTTTCCTTGAAACGCGCTAAAATGCAAGTGTTGGAATATTTCAGTAGTGTCTTGTCGTCGTTTACCTTGTCACAGCTATATTCTCTTGATTTTTCAAAGTTTATTTTTGGATTTCTTTCGTTGAAATGCAAGTGGTGGAATATTTCAATAGTGTTTTGTCGCGGTTTACCTTGTCACAGTTACATTCTCTTGATTTTTAAAAGTTCATTTTAAAATTTTTTTCGTGAACTGCAAGAGTTGGAATATTTCAGTAGTGTTTTGTCGTGGTTTACCTTGTCACAGTGACATTCTCTTGATTTTTCAAAGTTCATCTTGAATTTCTTTCGTTGAAATGCAAGAGTTGGAATATTTCAGTAGTGTTTTGTCGTGGTTTACCGTGTCACAGTTACACTCTCTTTATTTTTTAAAGTTCATCGTGGATTTCTTTCGTTGAAATGTGTTTTGTTGTGCTTTACCTTGTCGCAGTTACATTCTCTTGATTTTTCAAAGTTCATTTTGGATTTCTTTCGTGAAATGGAAGAGTTGGAATATTTCAGTAGTGTTTTGTCTTGGTTTACCATGTCACAGTTACATTCTCTTGATTTTTTAAAGTACATTTTGAATTTCTTTCGTGAAATGCAAGATTTTGGATATTTCAGTGGTGTTTTGTCGTGGTTTACCTTGTCAGAGCTACATTCCCTTGATTTTTCAAAGTTCATTTTGGATTTCTTTCATTGAAATGCATGAGTTGGAATATTTTAGCACTGTTTTTTCATGGTTTACCTTGTCACAGTTACATTCTCTTGATTTTTCAAAGTTCTATTTGGATTTCTTTCCTTGAAATGCAAGAGTTGTTATATTTCAGTAGTGTTTTATCGTGGTTTACTTTGCCACAGTGACATTCTCTTGATTTTTCAAAGTTCATTTTGGATTTATTTCATTGAAATGCAAGAGTTGGAATATTTCAATAGTATTTTTCTGTGGTTTACCTAGTCACAGTTACATTCTCTTGATTTTTCAAAGTTCATGTTGGACTTATTTTGTTGAAATGCAAGAGTTTGAATATTTCAGTAGTGTTTTGGAAATATTCCAACTCTTGCATTTCAATGAAAGAAATTCAAAAAGAACTTTGAAAAATTAAGAGAATGTAACTGTGACAAGGTAAACCATGACAAAACACTACTGAAATATTCCAACTCTTTCATTTCAATGAAAAAAATCCAAAACAAACTTTGCAAAATAAAGAGAATAATACTGTGACAAGGTAAACCATAACAAAATATTCTACTGAAATATTCCAACTCTTGCATTTCAAGGAAAAAATCCAAAATGAACTTTGAAAAATCAAGAGAATATAACTGTGACAAGATAAAACCATGACAAAACAGAACTGAAACACTCCAACTCATGCATTTCAATGAAAGAAATCCAATATGAACTTTGAAAGATCAAGAGATGTAGCTGTGGCAAGGTAAAACACGACAAAACACCACTGAAATATTCCAACTCTTGCATTTCAAAAAAGAAATTCAAAATAAACTTTGAAAAATCAGAAGAATGTAACTATGACATGGTAAACCACGACAAAACACTACTGAAATATTCCTACTCTTGTATTTCAACGAAAGAAATACAAAATTAGCTTTGAAAAATAAACGGCATGTAACTGTTAAAAGGTAAATCACAACAAAACACTACTGAAATATTCCAACTCTTGCATTTCAAGGAAAGAAATCCAAAATGATCTTTGAAAAATACAGAGAATGTAACTGTGACAAGGTAAACCACGATAAAACACTACTGAACTATTCCATCTCTTGTATTTCACGAAAGAAATTCAAAATAAACTTTGAAAAATCAAGAGAATGTAACTGTGACATGGTAAAGCACGGAAAAACACTACTGAAATATTCCAAATCTTGCATTTCAACGAAAGGAATCCAAAATGAACTTTGAAAAAAATCAAGAGAATGTAACTGTGACAAGGTAAATCACAACAAGACACTACTGAAATATTCTAACTATTGCATTTCAACGAAATTAATTCAAAATGAACTTCGAAAAATTAAGAGAATGTAACTGTGGCAAGGTAAACCACGACAAAACACTACTGAAATAATCCAAATCTTACATTTCAATGAAAGAAATTCAAAATGAACTTTGAAAAATCAAGAGAATGTAAAAATCCAAAATAAGCTTTGAAAAATCAAGAGAGTGTAACTGTGACAAGGTAAAGCACAACAAAACACTACTGAAATATTCCAACTCTTGCATTTCAAGGAAAGAAATCCAAAATGAACTTTGAAAAATCAAGAGAATTTAACTTTGACAAGTTAAACCACGATAAAACACTACTAAAATTTTCCAACTCTTGCATTTCATGAAAGAAATTCAAAATGAACTTTGAAAAATCAAGAGAATGTAACTGTGACACGGTAAACCACGACAAAACACTACAAAAATGTTCCAACTCTTGCATTTCACGAAAGAAATTCAAAATAAACTTTGAAAAATCAAGAGAATGTAACTGTGACAAGGTAAAGCACAAAAAACAATATTAAAATATTCCAACTCTTGCAGTTCAACGAAAGAAATCAAAATGACTTTGAAAAATCAAGAGAATGCAACTGTGACAAGGTAAAGCACAACAAAACACTACTGAAATATTCCAACTCTTGCATTTCAACGAAAGAAATTCAAAATGAACTTTGAAAAATTAAGAGAATGTAACTGCGACAAGGTAAACCGCGACAAAACACTACTGAAATAATCCAACTCTTGCATTTTAATGAAAGAAATTCAAAATGAACTTTGAAAAATCAAGAGAATGTAACTGTGACAAGTTAAACCACGACAAAACACTACTGAAATATTCCAACTCTTGAATTTCACGAAAGAAATTCAAAATGAACTTTGAAAAATCAAGAGAATGTAACTGTGACAAGGTAAACAACTACAAAACACTACTGAAATATTCCAACTCTTGCATTTCACGAAAGAAATTGAAAATGGACTTTGAAAAATTAAGAGAATGTAACTGTGACAAGGTAAAGCACAACAAAACACTACTGAAATATTCTAAATCTTGCATTTCAACGAAAGAAATCCAAAATGAACTTAGAAAAATCAAGAGAATGTAACTGTGACAGGGTAAAGCACAACAAGACACTACTGAAATATTCCAACTCTTGCATTTCAACGAAAGAAATTCAAAATTAAATTTGAAAAATTAAGAGAATGTAACTGTGACATGGTAAACCACGACAAAAAACTTTTGAAATAATCCAACTCTTGGATTTCAATGAAAGAAATTTAAAATGAACTTTGAAAAATCAAGAGAATGTAACTGTGACAAGGTAAAGCACAACAAAACACTACTGAAATATTCCAACTCTTGCATTTCAATGAAAGAAACCCAAAACTAACTTTGAAAAATCAAGAGAATGTCACTCTGACATGGTATACCGCGACAAAAACACTACTGAATTTAAGTATGTTTAATCTCATTCGAAGACATGTAAAAAAAAATTTGAAAAAATATATCATGTTAAAAAAAATAAAAAAAATGGGGTAGGGGGGGGGGGCAAAAAGTTGGAGGGTGGGGGCACCCTTCGAGTTTGGGGATAGGGGACCTTTGGAGGGTTGATGTCTCTGCTGGTTTGGGTTGTTGGTGCTTATGATCCTTGATGGTTCGTACTCACATACACCTTACTACTTGATTTGCAAGGATTTCTCTGGTTTGTTCTGAATTCTATTATTAAAATTCTTTTCTTGCTATGTACATCTTTCTTAGTATCAACTTTTTAGTATACTATAACGTTAGACTCTATTTTAAACTGACAACACTGTTCAAACGCCACTTTTGTATTATACAGAACACATCGAAGAAGTAAGGCTATCAATTATTCTTTTCTTGTCATCTACATCTCTCTTAGTATCAACTTTTAGTATACCATAACGTTAGACTCTATTTTAAACTGACAACACTGGTCAAACACCACTTGTGTATTATACAGAACACATCGAAGAGGTGGTGCTAGGTCAACTCACAATGTCATTCTATCATCATTAACCAGTTTCATAGATTGATATTGTTCCAAATTTATAATGAATAAGGTATGAATTAACAAGCCCTTCGGGGCTACCTTAACTGCTAATCCAGTCTAACCCTTTTTTTTCTCCACCTTCATACAATCCGATTCGCAAATACTATCTAGCTGTGTTTTTTCCCTATTATTCAAATAAGATCGTTTGTATAGTCCAATTTGCGAATCCCTTATCCCTTTTTTTCTCTACCTTAATACGATCCAATCACTAATTAGAATCATTCACGCTTCTATTATTCAAACATTCAAACATTATTCTATTATTCAAACATAATTAATATCGTTCATAGAGTTTAATTCGCAAGTGCTAAACCCCATTTTTTGTAAATAGTTATTTTTGGTAAATGATTCAACAGCATATTGGCATCAATTCTAGACATGTTACTTTCTTAATCAAACTACTCTCGAGTTAAGGCAATTGTTCAAAAAAATATATCGCTTTTTGTAAGGGGAATCCCCGCTCATACTGCTCGCTTTTTTTTGCAATGTGCACGTCAAACTGCATATTCTTGTAGGCGTGAATGTATTCGTGAATGTAGTCGTCAAACCTTTAAGGGAACATAAGGCAAGCAAATAGCATGTAGTTTCAAAACGTGTTTAATCACGTGTAGAGGTCCCATAGAATAGCATTGGAAGCAACATAAACCCTTAAAATAGCATAGGAAGGAACATAGCGCTATAGAAGTATAACATAGGTGTGAGGGGGTACTCACTCTCTTTGAAAAGGTGTATAGCTTCCATAGAAATTTTTCCTATAGCTTCAAGCAAATAGTATGGTAATTCCTATACGTCTCTGCAAATAGCATGGTAATTCCTATATGTCTCTGCAAATTCATTAGATGCATTCTATTCTCCTTAATTTCAGTTGAAAAAAATATTTTTAATTTAATCACTGAAAGGCTGAACCAATTCTCAGGGAAAAATATTGATATGTTGGTGATTTGAATAGCCAAAAATAGCCAGTAGCTTATTTTTCTTTACCCTAAGCCCGAGTAATTCAAAATCATTGGTTTTTTTAATATTTGCTCATGTAATTTATTTTTTTGTATCTTCTTCAAAATTTGGAAGGAATTTTGCAAAATACTCTTTAATTACAAATTTTGTAATTAAATTTTGCCAAAGCCTAAAGCCAATCTGATCAAAAAAAATTATCAGAATTATCGAAATCGATATATTGTTTATCAAATATAGAATGTAAATGTATCGATATATCGTTTAATCAATTATCGCAAAACACTACTACTACTACTACTAACAACTCACCAAAGTACCAAGCGCCCCGAGGCCAACAAGGCGGCACACGCTCCTCCTCTATCCCAATCACCCAAAACTACACTGTGTCCAATTCACTGAATTATTGGACAATGCTTTTGCACTACCTATGATAAAAAATATTGGAAAATGATTTGCTAAACTGGAATCTTTCAAAATCGTTTATATCTTAAACACTTAAAAAAAATTGGAGATTCAGTTTTTAATAAAAAAAAATCCTTGTGCAATTATACACTCTTGGGTAATATCGAGCACCATGGTAACATCGGGTATTATTGGTAATATACACGGCCAGTTATGCAGTTATGAGTAATTTCGGGCACCATGGTAACATCGGGTAATATTTTGGGTAATATCGGAAATATCCATGTGCAGTTATATAGTTTTTGGTAAAATCGGGCACCATGGTAACATCGGGTATTATTGGTAATATACACGGCCAGTTATGCAGTTATGAGTAATTTCGGGCACCATGGTAACATCGGGTAATATTTTGGGTAATATCGGAAATATCCATGTGCAGTTATATAGTTTTTGGTAAAATCGGGCACCATGGTAACATCGGGTATTATTGGTAATATACACGGCCAGTTATGCAGTTATGAGTAATTTCGGGCACCATGGTAACATCGGGTAATATTTTGGGTAATATCGGTAATATCCATGTGCAGTTATATAGTTTTTAGTAATATCGGGCACCACATTAAAAAAAGGTTGGTTAAAAAATCAACAGTTATTAAGCTAAATTCATTTGGCATGCAAAGAGCTTAAAAAGGCTTAACTTTATGGGCGAAAAGCATTGTCAAATTTAACAAATTAGTTTGGTGAATATGCATTTTACTGATTCAACGTGGCAAGCCTCATGAAAATCTGGCGATGCCCAAGAAACTTCATAATTTAAAAAAAACGAAAAAAAATCTTAGAAAATCGCAGTTTTCCCCTATCAGTGGACCTAAGATTGGTCCAAGGGGCAAGAAAATATTTTTATTTATATGATCTTGGTATTTCAAGAAGACTTCCATGTATCAAAAGAAAATATTAAGTCCGTGGATAACCAAATATTAAAACAGAAGAGGAAAAGCAGAAAATATTTTTGTTATACATTGACGTATAATACATAGAATTTATCAAAAATTTTGCCTAGCAAGTCTTAAAATTTGTTGTTTATTATTGTTAGCATATCAATAGCGGCCTAAAAATTGTTTAACTTTACATAGTTTTATAGCAATTAATGGCTTGCCAGATTTCAACGCTTATCATCCACAAAAGTTGAATAGGATATTTTGTTTTATTTTGATTGTATATTGGTTGTGTATGGAGTTTGACAAAAATATACAGTTACATGTAATTATTTTCTCATTTTTTAGTTTGTGGTGTTTTTTTTTGTTTACTCATTTAATTTTTATAATATTGATGAATTTAATCCTTATGTTTGTATGCCTAATAATTACAAGCTATGTTCTCCGGTGGGAAGTAATATAATTTTTTTGTTGTGTTGTAGTGAGTTTATTCATTCTTGAATTAAAATTTTCAAAAAAAAATAATAAAAGAGGAGCATAACAAAAATTTTCATAAAACCTATTAGAAAAACATATCCCGTAAATATACACTTAAAGAAATCAGAGCCTTCCAGTTAGGTATAATCTATGTGACCCGATTTTTGTCAGTAATTTATGAGTCAATAATCTTCATTTTTCTTTTAGATTTTTACTTTTTCGGCTCTGCTGATATTAAGGCAATAGCTCACAAGATGAATCAATTTTATAATATAACGTAGATAATTTCAGAGACCACACTGCCTTTCTATGACGATAAATAAAAGTTCAAACAGGGAAAAAATCCTTTTAACAGACAGTGATGATGATAACAGTGAAAGAAACTCACAAGAACAAAAGATATTTAGGTCACATATACAGTGACCGTCATCAGTAGTAAAACTAAAATAAAACAATTTAAAACAAAAGTTTATATACTAAATCTAATAACACTGCATATTGTTTAAATCTCTAATTCTTTTCAAAGCAAAGGCGGAAGCTATTCTCTTTGACCTTCTTAGATTCGGTTCATTAGCGTTCAATGATATAACACTTGGACAAAGGTCAACTACTTTGGATGAATTGAACTTTACTCTGTCAGATTTTAATAAATTATCATAGATAGAGTTCAGCCCATATTCACCTGTATTCCGGTTCAAAGCAATAATCTTGAATAAGATTTTCCTTATTTCAAGAGTTTCAAGAAAATTTTGCTTTAAACCCCGATCCCTAGAAATCAAAGAGACATTCTCGAACAAAATAAAATGGTCTGGAAAATTAAAAATATGTTCTGAAAGGGCTGAAGTCAAATCTTCAGACTTAGAATCTTGCTTTATAGCCGAAGAAATAGAATCTTTATGTTGCAATAATCTCATTTCCAAACTCTGGTTAGTACGTCCAACATATGAGTTTCCGCAAGTACATGGGATCTGATAAACCCCACTTTGCTGCCCCAGTAAAGTTAGATCCTTCCCAGAATTTAGAAAACTACCCAAAAGTAGGGTAAGAGGTACCATTTCTGCCGCCTGTATAGCAATTCCTATGTTATTTGCGTACGGTACATTCCATGGTAGCTTTCCAAGGCAGAGTCTACAGCCAGCGGTTATTTGGCAGTGTATAATGTGGTCAAACAGGTTTTTTTTTCTGTTTTTGTTGTCAATTACACAATGAATGTAGGTCATGAGTTCATATACACATTCTTAAAACTACATGTGATTAAACACGTTATAAAACTACGTGCTATTTGCTTATGTCCTGTTGGTACCATTCCAAACGAGTGGGGATTCCCCGCCTGTTCCTAAACATTGCAAAAAAATAACAGTATGAACGGGGGATTCCCCGCACAAATTTGTTTCAACTCCAAGTTTTTCAACCAGACTGGTTTTTTGAAAGCATAGTGTGTACATGTGTGTTTGCTTTGTTATTAAAAACTAGGACACTATAATCAGAATTGTTTGATTGACATTAAAAAGGGGCAATGAGATTTGCGATTTGGAGTGTAGGATTCGCGAATTTGATCCTATTAAGGATTTACAGGAAATAAATTTTTTTAACTAGAAATGGCTGAAAAGTGCTTTGGGGGAGATGAGGGGATTGTGTACTGTATAATACACATGTGATGTTTGGACAGTGTTGTCAATTTAAAATAGTTTAACGTTCCCTTCGTTAACTTATCTCAACTTATTTCAAAGTAAAAATATATTTCCTTTTTTAAAAAATTATCTTTTCATGCTCAAAATTCAATTAGCATTCCCTATTTTCTGCTATAATTAAAATATTTGAACTGAACTTATGCAGAACATATTACTTTCAATGGTCCTATGTCAAATTTAAAATGACATTCAAGAAACTTCAAACTACTCTTGAAGTTCAAACCATGTTGATTGATATAATCTATTAACGGCGAAACCCTTTAAGAAACAGCACAAAAGTGCCATTTTAGTGCCATATAGCACTTGCAGATGGCAGAATTTATTAAAAAAACACGTGTATGTGAGAAATAGCTCTTGAATAAGCCATTAAGAATCTTTCTATGATATTGTGGTAGCTCCCTAGACCTGTTGAAAAAAAACAGCAAAAAACAAGAGACAGATCAGTGCTACCGATGCAAAAAGTGATTTTCCTTGTTGTTGAGGGAGGGGGACTGTAACTTCCCTGTACAAGTTTTTGACCATTTGATTCCAATGTTACACTTTTCATTTTGATCTGACACCATTTTCGAGGAGTTTGAGGCTTTTTTAGAAATCACCATAAAATTTTTTTCGCAATAAACTTTTACTTTTAAGACGAACCGAAAGAATAGTTAACGTTCCTGAGTCAGTGTCAGATGGGAATGTTTCTTCACAAGCCAGTTTTTTTCAAAACGCGTTTTTTTAACTTTTAGTTACTATGGGCTGTGGTTCGCTCTTTACTAGGTTACAGCTACCACTGCAACCATGATACCTTGCCGGTACATGCTTCAAAAAATGAGGCTAGAAAATAACTAAAAAAACAACAGCGGATACCGATACCGATATTTCTGATACGATACTTACGATACCAATATGCCCGATACCGATACGCACGATATCGATACGCCTGATGAGAAGTAAGGCAATAGGGAATACAGCCCCTAAAAGCCTGAGGCATGGATATATGTGCAGATTCAACGGTTCATGACTTACCACGGGCAGTAATCTATTACTACAGACGGTACATGGCTTACCAGACGGGTTTCTGAGGCAACATCGATTTTCTGAACCACTATTAATTACTAAGAACTGTAAAAAGAATATGCTCAGATGTGTAATAGATTTGACACCTACAAGAGACCTTGGTATAACGTGTTCAAAGGTTTATTGGACTTTAGCAGTATCATAGCCTAGCTCAATTTGCCAAAAAAAGGTATTCCATTGGCATAACTCTGCTATTAATGATCTTAATTGGTGATTGAATAATGGGGATGAAACAGAGCCCAGTAACATTTTTAATTGGATTGTATGAAGGCGGTAAAAAGGGTTAAACTGCTTTTCGTCCAGGGTCGTTTAAATTTTTATCGGTATCTATTAATTATAAAAATTTGTATCATTGCGTAAACTAACTCAATATGCGAAAAAAGGCATTCCATTGTCTTATTTCTGATATGAATGATCTTAATTGGTGATTATAATAGGGATGAAACAGAGGTCGGTAAAATTTTTAATTGGATTGTATGAAGGCGGTAAAAAGGGTTAAACTGCTCACCGGTTAAGGTAATCCCGACAGGGTTGCCAACTCTTTGGTAATTTATTATAAATTTGGAATAGCATCGTTGGCATCAATCTATTGAAACGATTAATGATCACAAGATGACCATGTGACTTGACCTAGCTATAATTCTCGGATATGTTCTGTATAATACACAAGTACCATTTGAACAGTGTTTTCGATACAAAATATGCTCTAACATTGTAGCATACTAAAACATTGATACTAATAGCGATGTAGATTCCAAGAAAAGAATTTTAATAAAGAAATTCAGAACAATCCTTGGAAATCCTTAGAAATCAATAAGTGAGATGATTATAGGTTTGAAGTATCAAGGACCGCAACCATCAATTACCCTAACCATCAAGGATCTCAACCTGTAACGGTCCCCTATCCCCAACCTCCAAGGGACCCCTCCCTCAGACTTTTTGGGGCCCCACCCCCCCATTTTTTTATATTTTTTTTAAAGTTTATTTTACTCTTTTAATTACTTTTTTTAATGACATATTTTTTTAAACTTTTTTACATGTCTTCGAATGAGATAAAACATACGTAAAACATAAGATATTCACATTTACTATACTCCAAATTCAAAATGAGAATGATATAGATGTTTTAGTCAAGACTATTACTATTAGAAAAATAATGTTTGTAGTAGCATTTGTTTTAACTGAATTTTTTTATGTATCTTAAAATGACATGAAATATGCTTACGGTTCTACCAATCGTACTCTATGCTTGCTCATAGACACGATGCGGCTTTCCCACTAATACTCTATGTCGGGTTATCGACAGTACCAAGTTTATTACATGTATTAAATCAGTATTTTTTACACAGTGGAAGGATAAACACATAATTCATATCTTTAAAGAGTGAAGATGAAGCAATTTAAGAAAGTTTGTTCGCATAATAGTGTTATTGTAGCATTGAATGCTGACGAGGAGAAGTATTTGAACTATGAAACATGTACAAGTGGTAGCACTATCGGAAACAAATTCATGCATTGTGATGACAGTGAGGAATTAAATTTCTTTGGAGTGCCAGAAATATTCAACTCTTATGATGGTGGATATGTGAAATTGAGATCTCCGGAGATGATTACCCTCAAAGAGAATGCAAACATAAAAATAATAGTTGATGAAGAGGGGCATCTTCTTGTTTGTCCTTGTGGTAACATGTTACCCAGTGTTAAACCCCATAGTCAGCTTTCGGGTAATAGCATTCAACGGAAGGTCAAAAGAAGACAGGTGTACTCTTCTACTAATATCATAAACCATACCTTGTCTACGGGCCGGAACTGTTACCTGTGTAAAAATGATGCAATAATTGACTGTGAAATTGCCGGAAAAATAAAAAGGGCATTGGTAGACTAAGGAATATAAAGATGAATCGATGAAAAACAAAGTGTCAGTAAACGTAACTACCACCAATCAAACAGTCAATGAACCAAATAATAGCAAAGATGAAATGCATATTGAACATTTGGATGACACCCCAGTAAAAATGTGTTCACATGATAGTGTTATTGTAGTATTGAATGCTGGCAAGGAGAAGTATTTGAACCAAGAAACAAGTAAAAATGATATCACTATCGGAAACATATGCGTACGTTGTCATGAAAGTGAGAGTCTAGACTTCTTTGGAGTTCCCAAGAATTTTCATTATACACAAAATGGATATGCGAAAGTATCATTTCCAGAGATGATTGCACTCAAAGAGAATGCCAACATAAAATTAATAGTTGATGAAGAGGGGTATCTTCTTGCTAATGGTTATGGTAACATGCAGCCTATTGATAGATCCTATCATCAGATTGCGGATATTAGCATTCGAATTAATGGAAAGGGCAAAAAAGGCCTACTCTTCTACTAATTTCATAAACCATATCTTGCCTACGTGACGGAACTGTTAACTGTGTAAAAATAATGTTGTAATAGACAAGTGAAATTGCCAGAAAAATAATAAGGGCATTGGTAGAAAATACCACTAGGGAATATAAATATGAATCAATGAAAAACAAAGTGCCAACAAATGTTACTACCATTGGTCAAACAGTCAATGAACTAAATAATATCAAAGACGAAACGCATATTGAACCTGTCGGTGACACTCCAAGAAAAATTGTGTATGACTCAAAATGGAATGATGATTATTCTACAGATTACGAACTAAGAGAAGACAATAGCTAAAATATTATGAGAGAGCATGTTGAAATATTTTACGGAACAGATTCAAAATGTCCAATGTTGTTCATTGATATTAATAATGTATAATAATATATTTTTGGTATTAATATTCTACATGATATTATTTCATTAAAAATATATTATGCATTACACTTTTATGTGTTCATTATTTTTGGAGTATGCTAGCATATCAAACATTTAGAATGTCTATTAAAACATTGGAGGTGTAAGAAATTTGCATACGTCATATGTCGGATAGATAGGTTAACATGGAGAAAATCAAAGTATCAGAATGAATAAATTCTTTATCAACACATTTTCTTGGATAAGTCAGGATAAAATTGATAAAATCTAAGTATCAGAACGAGTAGAATCTCTATCAACATCCTTTGCCGGATATGTCGGTTAACATTATCAAAACCAAAGTGTCAGCGTGATGAAACTCTGTATCAACATCTATTATCAGATAAATAGGATAGCATTGTCAAAATCTAAGTATCAGAGTGAATAAATTTTTTCTATCAACATCTTTGTCAGGCACATCAGATAGAATTGACTAAATCTAAGTATAAGATTGAATAAATTCTTATTCAACATTCTTTGTCGAATACGTTGGATAACACTGTCAAAATCCATGTATTAGAGTGAATAAATTCTTTATCAACTTCTTTTGTCTGATACATCAGATAACATTCACAAAATCATACTATCAGAGCGAATAAATTGTTTATCATCATCTTTTGTCAGATATGATTGATAAAATTGAGAAAATCTAAGTATCAGATTGAATAAATTCTATAACAACTTATTTTGTCGATTACATCAGATAACATTCACGAAATCTAAGTATCAGAGTGAGTAAATTCTTTATCAACTTCTTTCGTCGGATACATAAGATAACAGTCACGAAAAGTAAGTATCAGAGTGAATAAATTCATCATCATCGTACTTTGTCAGATATGTCTGATAAAATTGAGTAAATCTAAGCATCATAGTAAATAAATTCTTTATCAACATCCTTTGCCGGATATGTCAGTTAACATTATCAAAACCTAAGTGTCAGAGTGGTTATATTCTGTATCAACATCTATTGTCATATACAAGGGGTAACATTGAAAAAATCTAATTATCAGAGTGAATAAATTCTATATCAATATCTTTTGACGGATACGTTTGATAAAACTACCCAAATCTAAGTTTCATAGTTTATCAACTTTTTTCGTTGGATTTATCAGATAACACTCAAGGGATCTAAGTACCAGAGTGAATAAATTCTTTATCGTCGTACACTGTCATATATCTCTGATAAAATTCAGAAAATCTAAGCATCAGAGTGAATAAATTCTTTATCAATGCCTTTTGACAGATACTTTTGGTAGTACTAATAAAATTTAAGTATCAGAGTGAACAAATTCTTTCTTAACATCCTTTATCGATATTTTTTGGGATACGTCTGATAACATTAACAAAATCTATGTATTAGAATGAATAAATTCTTTATCAACATCTTTTGACGGATAAGTCAGGATAAAATTGATAAAATATAAGTATCAGAGTGAATAGATACTTTATCATCATCCTTTGCCGGAAACGTCAGTTAAAATTATCAAAACCTAAGTGTCAGAGTAATTAAATTCTGTCTCAACATCTATTGTAAGATACGTGGGATAACATTGACGAAATCTAAATATCAGAGTGAATAAATTTTCTATCAGCATCTTTGTCGGATAAATCGGATAAAATTAACAAAATCTAAGTATCAGAGTGATTAAATTCTTTATCAACATCCTTTGCCAGATGCGTTTGATAACATTGACAAAATCTAAGTATCAGAGTGAATAAATTCTTTCTGAACATCTTTTGTCGGATACGTAAGTTACAATTATCAAAACATAAGTGTCAGAGTGATGTAATTCTGTATCAACATCTATTGTTAGATACATGGGATAACATTTACAAAATCTAACTATCAGAGTTAATGAATTTTTCTATGAAAATCGTTGTCAGATACATTGGATAAAATTAACTAAATCTAAGTATCGGAATGAATAAAATCTTTATCAATGTCTTTTGACGAATATTTTTGATAACCCTGACAAAATTTAAGTATCAAAGGAACAAACTCTTTATCAACATTCTTTATCAATATCATTTGTCGGATATGATGGATAAGCATCAGAGTGATTAAATTCTACATCAACATCCTAAGGACCCGACACAGGATGGAGATATAGAATTTAATCACTCTGATACTTAGATTTTGATAATGTTATCCAATGTATCCAGCATAGGATGCTATTAAAGAATTTATTCACTCGGATACTTAGATTTTGTCAATGTTATTAAACGTATCTGTCAAAAGACATTGACAACGAATTAATTCACTCTGATGCTTGGGTTTTCTCAATTTTATCAAGCGTATCTGACATATGATGATGATAATGGATTTATTCTCTCTGATGCTTAGATTTTGTGAATATTATCCGATGTATCCAACAAAAGAAATTGATAAAGAATTTATTCACTCTGATACTTAGATTTTGTCAATTTTATCCGAATAACCAATGTATCTGGCATATGATGATGATGAAGAATTTATTCGCTCTGTACTTAGAGTTTGTCAATTTTATCCGAAATATCTGTCAATAGATGTTGATATAGAATTTATTCACTCTAATACATAAATTTTGTAAATGTTATATGATATATCCGAGAAATAATATCGATAAAGAAGGTTAATAAAGAATTTATTCACGCTGATAGTTAAATTTTATCAGTGCTACCAAAAGTATCTGTCAAAAGGCATTGATACAGAATTTATTCACTCTGATGATTAGAGTTTCTCAATTTTATTAGGCATATCTGACAAAGGACGATGATAAAGAATTTTTTCACGCTGATACTTAAATTTTGTCAATTTTATCCTATGTATCTGACAAAGGACGTTGATAAAAAAAATGTATTCACTCTGACACTTACATTTTGTCAATTTTATTCTATGTATCTGAGAAATGATATCGATAAAGAATTTGTTCACTCTGATACTTAGATTTTCTCAGTTTTATCAGGTATATCTGACAAAGGACGAAAATAAAGAATGTATTCACTCTGATACTTAGATTTTCTCAGTTTTATCCGATGTATCTGACATAGGATGTTGATAAAAAAAATGTATTCACTCTGACACTTATATTTTTTCAATTTTATCCTAAACATCCCAGAGAGGGATGTTGATAAAGAATTTATTGACTCTGATACTTGAATTTTGTTAATGTTATCTGACGTATCCAGAAAAGTAAATTGATAATTATTTTATTCACTCTGACACAGAGTTTGTCAATGTTATCCTATGTATCCGACAAAAGAAGTTGATATAGAGTTTACTCTGATACTTAGATTTTGATAATGTTATCCGACATATCCAGCATAGGATGCTGATAAAGAACTTGCTCACTCTGATACTAAGATTTTGTCAATTTTATCCTACGTATCCGACAAATGATATTGATACAGAATTTATTGATTCTAATACATAGATTTTGTCAATGTTATACGACGTATCCGACAACTGATGTCGGTAAAAAAAATGTTATTAAAGAATTTATTCACTGTGATACTTTGATTTTCTCAATTTTATCAAGCGTATCTGACAAATGATGATGATAATAGATTTATTAGCTCTGATACTTATATTTTGTGAATGTTATCTGATGTATTCAACAAAAGAAGTTGATAAGGGATTTGTTCACACTGATACTTAGATTTTGACAATGTTATCCGACATATCTGACATGAGATGCTGATAAAGAAATTATTTTATCTGATAATTAGATTTTGTCAATTTTATCTGGATAACTTATGTATCCGGCATATGATGATGATAAAGAATTTATTTGCTCTGATGCTTAGATTTTGTCAATTTTATCCGACATTTCCGTCAATAGATGTTGATAAAGAA